>NW_016821943.1:796735-841679 GCF_001698545.2 Rhinopithecus bieti | reverse complement strand
CCCGCTCCCCGCGGGGGCGCCCCCTCCCCCAGCTCGGGCTGCCCTGGCCGGCGGAGGCTCCGTGTGCGGCCAGGGTGGCGGTTCCTGGGAGGCCAGCGGGGTCCTTCTCCCCAGGTGGCGGCGGGGCAGGGGTCTGGGCGCAGGCCGGGCGGCGGGGTCCCCGCAGCACCTTCACCTGCCGCGCGGGGCCCGCACCCGTCTACGTGTTCGGGGTGGAGAAAGCTGCTCTCCTTGGGCCTGGAGTGCAACTTGGACATGCCCCAGGGTCGTGGATGAAAAATACATTACGGAAAAATACCGAATTTGGATGAAAGGCTGGGAGGCCGAGGGGGTTGCTGTCCCTTTAAGCCTGTCCCCGCCCGCGGGCCCTCGTGGCCTGTGGGAGGGCCGTGCTGAGGTGGCATCTGCGAAAGTTCCTCCATGCAGGATGGGTGCCGACTTCCAGAACTTGGTGAGAAGTGCGGAGCCTGCCTTCTGCTCGCCACTCGCCTGTGGCCTCTCCTAGATTTCGATCTTGTGATCTTTGAGTGGATCAGGATTTTATTTTCCCATTCTGAACTTTGGTTTGTGGTCTTGAGCAATTTTACTTTTGGAAGATAAGTCTGGATTTCAGCCGGAGGTTTTTTGATGCCCTCCATACCCGGTCCTGTCTAGTGCTTTAAAGCATTTGCGGGTCTCATTAACTGAGGCTGAAATGAAATTCTTCCTGGAGTATTACTGATAATTATCTTTGAAGACTGTTGCCCATTGACTATGTAGTTGGCAAAACTTATCACAAGGGAATCAACTAAATTACTTCCGCGTTTAAAAGCAAAAAAGTAGAACCCTTCATGTGAAGCCTTTTCTGTTGCTGTGAGAAACCTGTTAAACTTGTGCTAAACTTGTAAGCACCAGGTTTCCCACGTAACACACAGCTCTGTCATGACTCCACGTTTTGCTCTACACCTATTAGGGCGGAAAGGGGTCTTGCTTCCTGCCCTTCTTCGTTTAGTGCTAGTTCTGTTTGCTGAAAGGTAAATTCTGAGATGTGACTTTTTTTTGCTGTGAACATTTACACTCTGGGAAACAAAATTAAAAGTCCAGGTTCAGGATAGTTTGAAGTTTACATTTGGTGGACCTGGACAGTGGTTGATCCGAGCTTCCTATGGGAAAAGTAGTTGAGAGAGGCAGAATCACAAAGGGACTGGGGCCATGTGGGAGGGACTGAAGGAGACGGGAGACAGGGCTCTCCTACCAGAAGGAGCCTTGGAGGAGAGTGGACTTGTTCTCCATGGCCAGAAAGGGGAAAGAAGTTGTAGATTTTGTCATAATGAGGTGGAACGTTTACAGCCATGCAGGGGTGACCCGGGCCCTGAGAAGGCCATGAATTTCCTGTCTCTGGTGGTATTAAGAAATTGGATTAGAGTAATATCTGAGGTTCTTTTCAATCCTGATTTGAGCAGTATTGTTAGATCCAGTGAGAATCTGAGATACCAGATATTTAACCTCTGTTCTTTGGTAACTAGGCCTGCCCAAGGTACCCTGGGAACTTCAGATAGCAAGTGGAGTTGCTGGGTGGAGAGCACACTCATCCTGGCGCTGTCTTGGGGTTGCTGGAAGATCCACCTGGAACAGGATTAAACCCTCATGGGTGTTGTCTGTGAAGGCAGGAGCCGGTATCAGGGCATAGCAGTGCGGGGTGGACATGGAGCTGTAGGGGCAGCTTCTTAGGTGCTGCTTTGTTGAACCGGAGGCAGGTGGACCCCTGGGCTGCACCTCACTGAATTGGGAGCACAGAAGGAGAAAGAGACGGACTTTTAAGAAAATCTCACCCAGAATTTCAGGTGGGGACAGGGTCTGCATTTACATGTGGGTCATCAAATGCTTGCTTAGAACACATTCTTCAAAAACAGGGTTTTGAGTTGTTTAGATGATACCAGAACCCTAAATGTTAAATGTGTCTCTAGTTGTGAACCATTCGTTAGGAGCTCTGACAAACTGCCGTTTGGAATCTGGAGGCTAGGGACCCAGTATCGCCCGTCAAACCAGTCTGGAGTTTTCCGGAGGTCTACCTTCTGCCTTACCTGGCTGCCTGAGGGTCTGTGCTCGCCTGAGGAACACGAGAGGCTCTGCTCCAGGGTCTCCCTCAGACACAGGAGTAGGTTCCCTTATGTTGAGACTCCTTTCAGTATAGGGTCCGGCTGGACTTGGCTTCTGAAGGGTGTGTGCATGGTCTCAGAAGAGACTGACACTAGGTACACAGTGGGGATTGGCTCCTCACAGCTCTGTGCTGGAGACTCGGTGTGAGCTGACATGGACGGAACTGCATTTTGCAGACTTCTAGTGTGGCTGTCACTGGGGCACTGGAGACTTGCCCAGAACCTGGCTTGATAAGGGGGTGGGTGTCTGGATTTAAGAAGTGACATTGGAGCCCGGGACAACCTTGAATGAGAGACCATGCCAGGTGGATAGTCAGCAAGCAAGAGTGGGAGGGCGGAGGGTGGATGCAGGAGACCAGAGGCAAGTGTCATTGGATACCTGTTGGGGCACCTTAGCCTAGAGTGCCCTGCCCTATTTTGCTCCCAGACTGGCCAGACACTTGGAATCTCAAGGAGCGCTTGCCAAGTTGTGAATGTGCTACTGTGACACTTTGGAGAAATTTTCTTACTTTAATCTTTAAGACTTGCAAACTAGAATTTTTTGGTGATGTTTTTAAATGGAATACTCTTGATCAGTTTGTCCCACCTTTCCCCTTCAGTCTTGGGGTACATCTGTGTGTCTGGTGCATCTGGGGCCCCATAGTGTCTCTGGTTAGTGGCAGGTTCCCTGTGTGGCTCAAGCCCTGTGTTTAGAGTTTTTTAAAAACTCATAACCAAGATTAGAATCCGGAAATACCACCAGCCCACATCCTCTGCTGGAAGGGCGAGACCCTTTTAATCCAGTCTACTGGATGCACCCCCGTTGCCATGAACCGCCTTCTCAGCTCCGGACCCATGTGTCTTATGGGCAGGACTGTTGTCAGGGTATTAGTAGTATTCTCCAGTTGAGTGGGGCGTTCCTGTTACTGTCATTGCTTTTCCCATTTTAGACACATGCCTCACTCCTGTCAGCAGTTCCACCTTTTCATGGTTGAGGAGCACATGTGGTCACCAGCCTCCCCTCTCCAGAGTCCCCTAAGGCGAGGTGACTCACCCTCCTACTTCACAGAGTTCTTGGTCCTCCCCAGACAGCCTTTGAAGGTTCCTTTCAATCCTGCGATTTTATGACCTGGTTTCTAAATCCCCAGTGGATTAGAAAGGACTGAAGGACTTTTACAGGATAACAGCAGGAAGAACAAAGTAACTGCAAAATATACAGAGAATTCTTGAAGACAGTAGTTCTTGGTCGCCATAAGCACTGCAGAGCCCCTGAGGTCCACGTTGTGTTGTAGGTCAGAGCCCAGCACAACAGCCCTTCTTCTGGTTCAGTCGTCTAGTGGTTATGTTGGGTACAGGAAAGGTGATCCAACCATGCAAGAGAACACCAATAGTTTTGTGAGGATTTTACTTCAAAATGGTTAAGTTTAGAAGTTTGGCACTTAAAGGATCACTCCCTCAGGTCCCTGGAATAGTTGTCCTCTGCAAGTTGGAGCTGGTTCAGGTTTTATTGTAATATGTTTTGTTTCAAGCTAATGCTTTTTTTTTCTTCCGAGAAACTTGCCTGAATATTGGTGTTAGTAACCAAAACATAAGTAATATCTTGACCTTTTCTGATTGGGAGGTAAAAAGATCTGGGTTGTAAAATGTAGATAAGTAACTTTTCTCTGGTTTCCTCTCTCTTCTCTCCCACTTCCTATCCCATACCAGCAAAAGCTGGCAGGCTGACAGAGGCGGCCTCAGGACGGACTTTCTGGCTACCGACCGTTTTGCTGGTAAGTTTGCTGTCTGAAGACTTCCTGTCCCTGGGCTGTGTGTGGGACCTGGGAGCACAGGGATGCGTATTTTCTTAGTCCTGTGTGTATCTTCTTTCTTTATATTGCACCTTCAAGTTTCTCGTGGTTCGTCAGAGATGTCTCCATAGCTTCACCTCCCAGCAGGAGCCATCTATAGACATGTGCCCCTTAGATGTGTCATCTGGCTTCCATCTGTTTTTAATCTTTTATTTCTTAAGTGTGAATTATGTTTATTCAGTATTATCTGAATTGGGGTCTTGCTTCTCTTTAGGATTGCAGGCCTTTTCTTGAACTTGGGGAGAGGTCTTAATTATGTTATAAAAATTAGGCAAAATTCAGTCCTTATTACTTGGCCTTGTTGTGCCAGTAAGTGATGCTTAATTGTGTAAAGAAAATGGGTCTTACTCACCGTAGTAGTTGGGAGCTCACCTGGAATTGGGGAGAGGGAGGGAGAGGAAGCTAACACTCCTACCTCAGAATGCTGAATGTACCCCAGTTTTCAAATAAGGGAGCTGTGGCTTTCAGAGCCCATATCCTACTGAGCACTGTGGCTGTGTTAATCTGAGAAACTCTGTGCCCTTGGGCCAGGTTCCCTCTGCTGCGTGAGTGAGTGCTGTGCCAGTGCTGTCCCACACCTGGGAAACAGAATGGAGGAGAATAACCAGTCTGTGGATCAAGGGCATTTAGCGCCATTTGTGGGTCTGTTACTGTTGCTAAAAAGCACTGAGGCTGCTTTTTTCTGTCACGCAGCTACCACTTATAACCACCTGGTTAAGTTGAGATTTGGAGGTGGTTTAGTTTGGGGCCTGGATGCACCTCACCGAGAGAGACTGGCTGACTTTTTGTAGCAACTGTCATGATGCATTTTGTAAGCATGAAGAGGTGTGGTGAGCAAACCGACAGAGTAACCAGGGCCGCTGTTAGGAGGGTGATCCTGCTATTGATCTGTGCCTGGAGCCTGGGTCAGGCAGGTGGCAGGTTCCATGATCCCCCCACCCCTGCAGTTGGGGTGGTGCAGACTGTGTCTCTGTGGTTCCTGGGGTGGAGAAATGGGTGCAGACTGCCCTTAAGTGGAGAATGAGCTCCTCCATTACAGGCGACTTTTGAGGGAACAGTTAACCAGCTGTATTTCTTCAACTTTCTTAAAACGTGAGTTTTTTTTTTTTTTTTTTTTTAAGCTGATTAGCTCTCATTAGTTAATTTTATGTGTGACCCAAGATAATTCTTGCATTGTGGCCCAGGGAAGACAAAAGATTGGCCACCTCTGTTCTAGGACCTCCTTTACTTGGATTTTTCCCCCCTTTTTATCACTTGGTGAGAGTTTGGATATCAGTGTACATCAGAGGTTGTGAGGAAAATGAAAAGGTATAGTTTGCTGGTAAAAAAGAGAATAAAATGTTTGCAGAAACTCTGAAGTTAACAATCTCGTAGATAACTGAGGGCTGTACTTCGACTTCTGATTTCTTCTTCTTTGCTTTAGTGCTTTTCCGGGATTGTGTGTAGGTGTGAGATCAACCATGAGTTCCGTGGCGGTTCTGACCCAAGAGAGTTTTGCTGAACACCGAAGTGGGCTGGTTCCGCAACAAATCAAAGGTGACAGCCCTTTTATGTGCTCTTCCTGGCAATGTCTAAGGCATTGCTCCCTCTAAAGCCTTTACCAAATCCCATGCCTTTTCTAGAAGTACCTTTTGGCCCCGTGAGTGATTGTAGGGCAGGGAGGACCCACCATCTTGTGCACTGTTTTCGCATTGCCCTGTGTGCAGGAGCAATTGGCCGGGCATGAGGAAATGAATCAAATACAGTGAGATTTAAAATGTGGACATCTTTCTGGAAAACCAGCGAATTTGACCATTGGTAATTAATGCAGTTCTTTTCAAAACTGCTTTTTCCTAATTGCAGTGAACTAAAATCTGGGCTGTGAAGCATCCCAGAGCATTGGTTAAGCCTGCCTTGAGAATGAAGGCTGGACCCTGGCTTCGGAGTTCTCGAACGCCACTGGCTGGGATTAAGAGCAGCACTGTACAGTAGAATAGACTACAAGCCACGTGTACAGTTTTTAGGGTTCTCTAGTACTTACTAAAAGGGAACAGGTGAAATTAATTTTGATATTTTACCGCAGTATGTCTAATACGTTGTCGCTTCAGCCTATCTAATGTTAAAAAAAGGAAAAACCATTGATATTTGAGATTATTTCTCTCAAAGTCTGATGTGTGTTTACAACGGCGGGACGTGTCCTTCCATTTGAATACCAGGTTTTCATCCAAAATCCTTGCTCTGTGTTTAGATGTTATAAAATCTTCATTTGAAAGAGCAGGTTGTTCCAAACACGCTTAAAAGTTTTCCAGTAACTAAATTGCGTGTTATTAAAATTAACTAAAATATAAAATTCCCTTTTCCTTAATCACACTAGCCACATTTCACAAGCTCATTTCTAGTGGCTGCTGTGTTGGGTGTTGGAACCCCAGAGCTGCTTTGTTCTGGGGGCTTGGGATCTTCCTACCGGAGCCAGCTTCCCTGGGAAGTCTGTGTCTCCCTTTCTAGAGCGGGAGGACAGCGCTGAAAGAATGCACCCGCCTGTCATGTCAGCGCTGTCGGGTAGGAGCGTGCAGCTTGGAAGGTGACGGGCCTGGACTCGGGCATGAGCCTGTCTGATTCCAGAGGTCATCCCCCTGTCCTCTGTCACATCCATTAATGGTGTATTTCATTGGGCCTTGGTATTGCCAAGACACCGTGCTCAGCCCTGGGGATTTG
Organism: Rhinopithecus bieti; assembly: GCF_001698545.2. NCBI lineage: Eukaryota > Metazoa > Chordata > Mammalia > Primates > Cercopithecidae > Rhinopithecus > Rhinopithecus bieti. The sequence continues at coordinate 835,018 of NW_016821943.1, read as the reverse complement.
GGGTTATCCAAAACAGTCACACCCTTGATTTCATGGAGATTGTGGCCAATGGCACAAAAACATGAACAAATAGGGCACTATGGAAGATGGAAGTGATAATCAGGGAACCTGATTTCCACAAGCCTTGCTGTCCTCTGCCTTGGGCAGGGACAATTCCCACGGCAGCCTTTTTTCTTTTCTTTTTTTTCTTTGAGACGGAGTTTTGCTCTTGTTGCCCAGGCTAGAATGCAGTGGTGCGATCTAGGCTCACTGCAACCTCTGCCTCCTGGGTTCAAGCGATTCTCCTGCCTCAGCCTCCTGAGTAGCTGGGATTACAGGCATATGCCACCATGCCCGGCTAATTTGTATTATTAGTAGAGACAGGGTTTCTCCATGTTGGTCAGGCTGATCTCGAACTCCTGACCTCAGGTGATCTGCCCACCTCAGCCTCCCAAAGTACTGGGATTACAGGTGTGAGCCACCGTGCCTGGCCTCCACGGCAATCATTTTTAACCTTGTATGTTACAGTGGAAAATCAGAGTTTGCTTCAAAGGCAGTTCTCACAGGTGGTGCTGGGTAGGAGGACCATTGTTTTGCAAATGTAAGTGTCTGCTTTGTGTCTGGCATTGTCGTAGTTGTGATTTTTTAAAGTATGTTATTAGACTCTAGAGGACTTAAAAATTGACCTAGCAAGGCTTGCTTTCACGGGGCTCACCCGGTTAGGGGAGTGGGGCTCACTGTATCTGAGCTGATGTTTATTGGGGAGGCCATGTGGATTGGGGGTAGGTTCACTGTTCCAGTCTCTGACCTCCTTGAGCTCTCACACTCAGGGTGCTGGGCCTGGTGACCTCCTGGGGCCTTTTCACTATGAATTAGAAGAGAGGGGTGGAGGGAGTTGTCCCTGGAGCATTTGGTGTTTCTTGTTTGTTTTGTCTGTTTTTAAGCACTAAAACCCTTAAAAGTGTTTTTCATGTAATGCTAAAACTAGTGCTTCCTCTTAATCTGTGTTGGCTGGCCCAGTTGCCACTCTAAATTCAGAAGAGGAAAGCGACCCTCCAACCTACAAGGATGCCTTCCCTCCACTTCCTGAGAAAGCTGCTTGCCTGGAAAGTGCCCAGGAACCTGCTGGAGCCTGGGGAAACAAGATCCGGCCCATCAAGGCTTCTGTCATCACTCAGGTAGAAACACCATTCTTTCTTTCTTTTAAAAATTTTATCATGCAACATGTCCATGTAAATGTTTTAATTTTTTTTGTTTTGTTTTGTTTTTGAGACAGAGTCTTGCTCTGTCACCCAGGCTGGAGTGCAGTGGCGCGATCTCGGCTCACTGCAAGCTCCGCCTCCCAGGTTCACGCCGTTCTCCTGCCTCAACCTCCCAAGTAGCTGGGACTACAGGCATGAGCCCGCCACGACACCCGGCTAATTTTTGTATTTTTAGTAGAGACGGGGTTTCACCGTGTTAACCAGAGTGGTCTCGATCTCCTGACCTCATGATCCGCCCTCTTCAGCCTCCCAAAGTGCTGGGATTACAGGCATGAGCCACCGCACCCAGCCAATTTTTAAATTTTTTTTTTTTTTGAGACGGAGTCTTGCTCTGCCGCCCAGGCTGGAGTGCAGTGGCCGGATCTCAGCTCACTGCAAGCTCCGCCTCCCAGGTTCACGCCATTCTCCTGCCTTAGCCTCCCGAGTAGCTGGGACTACAGGTGCCCGCCACCTCGCCCGGCTAATTTTTTTGTATTTTTTAGTAGAGACGGGGTTTCACTGTGTTAGCCAGGATGGTCTCGATCTCCTGACCTTGTGATCCGCCTGTCTCGGCCTCCCAAAGTGCTGGGATTACAGGCTTGAGCCACCGCGCCCGGCCAATTTTTAAAATTTTTAAAAATTAGTTGCTGTGCTTTCTTAACCTATCCTTCCAAGCATAGAGTTTCTGAACATTCAAGATTGAGAATGCTTTGAGTAGCTAAAGGGAGAAGGCCTTCACGTTAAATCATCCCCCACCCCAGAGATGTTTCTGTCGACCACTTGTCTCATGTCCACCCTGGATACTAGTACTCAGCAGGACTGGCACATGGTCGGTTTGCAGGCAGTGTTTGTCAGATGAGTGGGTCCTGTTTTCTGTTCTCTATTCATCGTCCCACTTTCTTGAAGCGGTTAACCAGTTTCCTGGTTTTCTTTGGCTTCACTAGCCCTTCTCTCTGCTACCTGAATTTGAGATGTTGGTGAGTTTCAAAACTTTTATATAAACTCATATCTTCTGGTCATGGTGGAAAATTATCATCTCTCTGCCAGCGTCGTCCCTGAAATTTAGGCTCATAAACAGCTGCATCCCAGTCCTTCCATTTTCACCTGTCTGCTATCTTGTTAGTGGTTTTGTTAAATGTACCGCTGTCTACTTGGTGACTGTGGTCTCAAACCAGGGTAGTTGATTCCTCCTGCTTCTACGTTGTCCCTCCTCAGTTCTTCTCCATAAAGCAATAGGAGGGACCCTGCGCCATCAAGCAGAATATGCCTCCTGCTGAAAGTCTGTATTGACTTTTACTACGGGGTGGGATGGGTGATCCTCTGAACTGTGCCCCTCTGGTGTGCTCATCAGGTGCCCCATCCACCTCCTCGGCTTTCCTGCCTATACACCCGTAGTTCCCTCACCTCTTAGCATGGATAGCTGCCTCATGCTTCAGGAAGGTGTTTCCTGGCCGTCCCCAGGCTCCACCTCCCACGTTCTCTTACACTCTCTTCCCCCTGTTGATTTCATCACAGCCCTTGCTAGCTGCCTCATTCATTTGTGCAGCCGATGTAGTTATCTCCTCCTTAGGATGCCAGCCTCTTGACCTTGGCGCTTTCTCCGTGTCTTTCAGCTGCTTTATCCCAGGGCTTCGAGCAGTGCCTGTGGGCAGGGTGGGGCTACTTTGTGAGTGGATGGTGATGAACACATGTTCTTTACTCCCTGTCTGTTGGCTTTCTTTTAATCTCTTAACCTTCCCTTTTTTCATCTTTTTTGAACAGGTGTTCCATGTACCCCTGGAGGAGAGAAAATATAAGGATATGAACCAATTTGGAGAAGGTGAACAAGCAAAAATCTGCCTTGAGATCATGCAGAGAACCGGTGCTCACTTGGAGCTGTCTTTGGCCAAAGACCAAGGCCTCTCCATCATGGTGTCAGGAAAGCTGGATGCTGTCATGAAAGCTCGGAAGGACATTGTTGCTAGACTGCAGACTCAGGTGGGTAGCCTGAGGCCTACTTCTCCCCAGTGACTGTGTACCGGTTCCATTACTCGGCTCCTGATGCTAGAACTTCACTGGACCCTTCTACGAATGGGACAGTTCAGTCTTTTGGAGGTGGGACAGCAACATTTAGAGTCCTCTGGCATTTTTAGTGGAAAAAACTCACTAAACTAATAATAGAACTGGGACACTTACCATTTTTGCTCTTTGAGTGAATGAACTTGAAAGTAATAATAATTTTTTTGTTTTAAGAGACAAAGTCTCACTTTGTTGTCCAGGCTTTTGTGCAGTGGCACTTCACAGGTGTGGTTACAGTACACTGTGGCCTCGAGCTCCTGGGCTCAGGCAGTCCTCCATCGAGCCTCCCAGTTAGCTGGGATTACAGGCACACCACCACATCTGGCCAAACTGAAAATTAGAAGCTTGTCCCAGAGTTTGAGACACTTAAAAGAAACTGGGCTTGCTGAGTGGTGAAGATGGTGGTCCCCATTGCTTTGCTGGTGTGTTCATTAACTACATGTTAATAGGCCCCAGATTTAGGAGATTACAAGTTCAAATTATATTTTAAGCCACTTTCCTAGTCTTTGGCAGTCCCAGTACTTGGACTTTATTGAAGAACATTTGTAATAAGCAAATCTCTGATGCATTTCTCCCTAACTGGCAGCACTTAAAGACCAAGAAAAATGTAAACAATCTTATTAAAATGTTGCATGACTGCTGTTGTACTGCATAGGCTTATTTAGGAATGGGGGTTCTTCCCATCTGCTGCTGAGTCTCCTTGATCTTGTGGGAGCTGGATCTGGAGCACAGTGGTTGGATGGTGGGGATCTGATGGGAGAGGGGCCGAGGGGTAGGAGCGCAGGGCGTAGCCAGGAGGCGAGGCAGGGGAGTGCCGTCTGATGCAGGTCCAGCTGTGCCACTTAACCACATGGGGGCATCGGGACCGTCCCCAACCCCAGCTGGCTTCATGGAGTTAGGAAGAACATTTGTAATAAGCAAATCTCTGATGCATTTCTCCCTAACTGGCAGCACTTAAAGACCAAGAAAAATGTAAACAATCTTATTAAAATGTTGCATGACTGCTGTTGTACTGCATAGGCTTATTTAGGAATGGGGGTTCTTCCCATCTGCTGCTGAGTCTCCTTGATCTTGTGGGAGCTGGATCTGGAGTGTTAGGAAGGTGAAAGTGTTGCTCGTAATTGTCCAGCATTGTAGCCAGTGCATAATAGGCTCTGAAAGTTTTGCTGGTGTCTGCCAGTCAGTGGATATTTGAGCCTCTGTTTTGTAATGAACACTGCAGGGGAAAGGGCCACTTCACTGAATATATGGATCAGAATGAAGACATTCACCCCTGACACTCTCTCCTATTCCTCGATTATCATAAAACAAATCCCAGATACATTATTGTGCCTTACTAAAGAGATTCCCATGTTTTTATGTATACATATGTATAGTCATTCTGCTCTTAACTCATGTAATCATACTGATAGTGGTTTCTTAATATTATACCTGTGTTTAACCCAGTCTGTGTTGGACTTTCCTCACCATCTCAAAGATGTTTCTTCCAGTTGGTCTGTTCAAGTCGTTGTCCAAACAAGGTCCCAGTGTTGTATTTGATTATAGAGTCCTAAGTCTCTTCTCATTCTTTAACGTGCTTACTCCCTCCTACCACCCCCCACCCTTTTTTTTTTTTTGAGACAGGATCTCACTTTGTTGCCCGGGCTGGAGTGCAGTGGTGCAGACACAGCTCACAGCAGCCTTGACCTCCTGGGCTCAAGTGATCCTCCTGACTCAGCTCTTCAAGTAGTTGAGACTGCAGGCATGCACCATCAGGCCTGGCTTTTTTTTTTTTTTTTTTTTTTTTTTTTTTTTTTTTTTTTTGGCAGGTACGAGTTTTCACCATGTTGCCCAGGCTGGTCTCAAACCCCTAGGCTCAAATGATCCACCCACTTCAGCCTCCCAAAGTGTTGGAATTACAGGCGTGAGCCACCATGCCCAGCCAGTCCTCCCTTTTTTTAATACCATTGATGATTGGGGACTGTGGGTGTTTGGTTTGTTCTGCTAGTCACTGATTTTTTTTGGCGAACTGGTATTAGATCTCTAGGGGCTTGGTTACTTCCACAGTCAGCTTGTTTGGCAAGAAAACCCTGTAGGTGGTGCTTAGTCTGTGCTGTGATAGCTGGTTGTTCTGCTTGTACTGATTTTGAGATTGATCAGTAGGCTCGGGTCTGGGTCTTCCCTTGTAAAGTTCCCTATCAGTGGTTTGTGTAATCGTTTTACTGTCAATTGGTGGTTACTGCCCAGATTCGTTAAGGGTTGCAAATTATGCTTTTCTAATTCTCTCCCTGCTCATACATTAGTTGATAATTCTTGTAAAGGTTTTTTCTTTATCAGCAGTTGAGTGGGAAGTGCCAGATAAATAATTGATTCTTTGGCACTCCAGCGACTGCAGTGTTGATCAGTGACTCTTTTAGTGTCATCATGAACTCAGGCACTGTCCGCCATTCTTCATGCTGGAGATGCTTCATCTTTGGCCAGTGGGTCCCCTCCTTTCAGTTTTGTTCCCTGCAGCTTTCTGTCATGACCCATTAATATCAGTCACTTCTGGCCAGGCGTGGTGGCTCATGCCTATAATCCCCAGCACTTTGGGAGGCCGAGGCGGGCAGATCACCTCAGGTCAGGAGTTCGAGACCAGCCTGGCCAATATGGCGAAACCCCATCTCTACTAAAAATACAAAAAAAAAATTAGCCAGGCATGGTGGTGCACGCCTGTAATCCCAGCTACTTAGGAGACTGAGGCAGGAGAATCACTTGAACCCGGGAGGCAGAGGTTGCAGTGAGCGGAGATCGCGCCACTGCATTCCAGCCTGGGCGACTGAACAAGACTCTGCCTCAAAAATAAATAAATAAATAACTTCTTAATTTCTAACACAGAAAGATGCCTCAGGCTAATCTTACATATTTCCTTCCACAGACCTTGAGTCGGCTATTTCTCTATGAACTCTGAACCTTTTGAGTAGGAAATTGCAGCTGGAAACTCCAGTCTCCATAGGTGGACATGGCGACTAGGTTGTCAAGAGCTTCTAGGCTTTTTCAGAAGACAGAGCTAGGAAAATTGTGCTTTTAAGAAAGGAAAATCAGGCGGTGGCTCTCACACCTGTAATCCTAGCACTTTGGGAGGCTGAGGTGAGCAGATTGCATGAGCCCGGGAATCTGAGACCAGCCTGGGCAACATGGCCAGACCCCATCTCTACAAAAAATAGCTGGGCGTGGTGGCGCTCCCCTGTAATCCCAGCTACTTAGAAGTCTGAGGAGAAAGGATTGTTTGAGCCTGGGAGGTGGAGGCTTCTGTGAGCAGTGTGTGTACCACCGCAGCCCAGCTTGGGTGATAGAGTGAGAGTAAACAAGCAAGTTTATATTTTCTTCTGTTGCTTTTAAATGTGTTCTTACATTTCAGTTTCTGATCTGTTTGGAATTTATTGCAAATAGGGTTGAGGCACTGATCAAGTTTCACCTTTTTCCATATGGCTTTCGAGTTGTCAGCACTATTTTTTTGTTGTTGTTTTGTTTTAACACAGGGTCTCAGCCTGCCACATAAGCTGAAGTGCGTGATCACGGCTCACCAGAGCCTCCACCTCCTAGGCTCAGGCAGTCCTCCTACCTCCGCCACCCCAGTATCTGGGACCACAGGCACATGTCACCATGGCCAGCTAATTTTTTTTTTTTTTTTTTTTTTTTTTTTTTTTTTACAAAGGGCCCCCCTGTGTCCCCCCACCGGGGGGCCGGGGGGCAAATCTCCGCCTCCCAGGTTCACGCCATTGTCTTGCCTCAGCCTCCCGAGTAGCTGGGACTACAGGCACCTGCCACCACGCCCAGCTAATTTTTGTATTTTTAGTAGAGACGGACTTTCACCATGTTAACCAGGATGGTCTTGATCTCTTGACCTCATGATCCGCCCTCCTCAGCCTCCCAAAGTGCTGGGATTACAGGCATGAGCCACTGTGCCTGGCCTCGGCCAGCTAATTTTTAAAATTTTTGTAGAAGTGAGGTCTTACCATGTTGTCCAGGCTGATCTTGGACTCCTAGGCTCAAACAGTCCTCTCACCTCAGCCTCCCGGAGTGCTGGGATTACAGGCGTGCCATCACTATCTTGAAAAGACATTTTGCTCCAGTGGGCTTGAGTGGCTGCTTTTATCATGTCCTAGTTGTTTATATTAACTTAGGTCTATTTCTGGGTTTTCAGTTCAGAGCAGCAGGTCTGTCTTTCCATATACTGAGATTTCCTATATTAATGATAATGATTTCGTGTTCAATGTCTAGGACCACTGTTAACACCTCTACCCTGCACTATTCTTTTTCAGGGTTTTCTGGTTTATTTTTGTTTGTTCTGTATTACAACCTTTATAATCAGCTGTTTGAAATTGTATGAATATTAACTGCCATCGACTTAAACCTTCTTGTAGCTCTTTTAAGGAGTGTTTTCTAAGTTCTAATGCACATACTTTGCCTTGTGTTGGGCTTTTTGTCTAGCTATTTTCTTGTCCTTTTTTTCTTTTGTCCTTTTTTCTATTAGAAACACATCTTTTGGCGCAGTGGCTCACACCTGCAATCCCAGCACTTTGGGAGGCCGAGGTGGGTGGATCACGAGGTCAGGAGTTCGAGACCATCCTGGCCAACATGGTGAAACCTTGTCTCTACTAAAAATATAAAAATTAGCCGGGCGTGGTGGCACACGCCTGTAGTCCCAGCTACTCGGGAGGCTGAGGCAGGAGAATCCCTTGAATCTGGGAGGCGGAGGTTACAGTGAGCCAAGATCACGCCATTGCACTCCAGCCTGGCGACAGAGCGAGACTCCGTCTCAAAAAAAAAAAAAAAAACGCATCTCTGTCATTACATCTTCCAAGTAGTTGTTGTTTGTGGAAGTTAATGTTGTTAACTTCTGGATTTCAGTCTTTTCTCCCTGCTATAAATAGAATTTAACCCAGCAGTTTTTTCAGGGTTTCTGGATATGCAGTCATGCTTCTTCCTGTCCAGCTTCTGTGGATGTTAACTGTTGCCTCCCTTTGTGGGTGTATATTCCAGTGGATGGTTAGTAGTGCAGATACACTTGAACTTACGCTAGGCTGGGAGTCAGGGCAATCTTCCCCAAGCATGTGATGTTTAAGCTCACACTGTTCTAATGATGGGTTGGGGCTGGTGGGCAAGAATAAGCAAAGATGGTGTTTCTGCCAGAATGTCTTGGAAAAATACGCTCCTTCAGATCCTACAAATATTCTGTTTTCCTTGATTCTTTTCTTGCTGTAGGCCTCAGCAACTGTTGCCATTCCCAAAGAACACCATCGCTTTGTTATTGGCAAAAATGGAGAGAAACTGCAAGACTTGGAGCTAAAAACTGCAACCAAAATCCAGATCCCACGCCCAGATGACCCCAGCAATCAGATCAAGATCACCGGCACCAAAGAGGGCATCGAGAAAGCTCGCCACGAAGTCTTACTCATCTCTGCCGAGCAGGTGAGGCGTGTGTGAGTGCCTCGTGCCCCTGCCTTCCTCCTTGTGCAGACCGCACTCCCTCATGGGTTGCCGTGTCCAGTGTGGAGGTAAAGGCATAAGGTGGTGGGGGGTAGAGGGCTTGACTCCAACCCTGAGAAGCCCTGTCTGTCCCCAGTTTGTTTTCAGAGGCCTGTTCTCATCAGGTCATCCCTTCCTTTCCAGGACAAACGTGCTGTGGAGAGGCTAGAAGTAGAAAAGGCATTCCACCCCTTCATCGCTGGGCCGTATAATAGACTGGTCGGCGAGATCATGCAAGAGACAGGGACACGCATCAACATCCCCCCACCCAGCGTGAACCGGACAGAGATTGTCTTCACTGGAGAGAAGGAGCAGTTGGCTCAGGCTGTGGCTCGCATCAAGAAGATTTATGAGGAGAAGGTACATGATTTAGAGGAGGCAAATCCCCATGTGCAGGAATAGAAGCTAGGATTTGGGTCTGGGGATTCAGTTAAGGCCTGGCTCAGCCCCTTATCTTTTTGTCCTTGATGAAGATGCTTATTGTCTCTACACTAGAGTGGCCCGTGTAAGATCGGTGCCCGCCCCTCCCTTGCTGTTGAGCATCTGCAGGCCAGTTGTCCTTGCCGTCCTGGGCCTCTGGCTGTGCTGACAGGCTGCCAGCTGGGCTGCCCCAGGTCAGACGCACAGCCCATACTCGTTCACGTCTTAGATTAAGCTGTTAGCTCCGCTTAGTGAACTTTGAGATCTGAAACAGGTTCCTTAATTGAGGGAAAGGATTGGGTGTTTTGCAGTGTTCAAGGACAAGGTTATCAGCCGGCGGGTGACTAGACTGGGGAAAATCCAGTCTTGAGCAGTGAAGTTGGTGGGGATTGGCTAGTCCTGATCACTGTTGTTCACTTCTTGGGATCAGCATCTGTAGTCTGGGCCACTTTGGCTTGCTTTCTGCAGCAGTGGCCGTGCCCACCTGCCGCTTCCCATACCTTTCCCTTTGACTGCCCCTTATGGTGCTCTTATTTAGAAAAAGAAGACTACAACCATCGCAGTGGAAGTGAAGAAATCCCAGCACAAGTATGTCATCGGGCCCAAGGGCAATTCATTGCAGGAGATCCTCGAGAGAACTGGAGTTTCCGTTGAGATCCCGCCCTCAGACAGCATCTCTGAGACTGTAATACTTCGAGGCGAACCTGAAAAGTTAGGTCAGGCGTTGACTGAAGTCTATGCCAAGGTAACTGCCTCTGAGCATGAAATGTGTCTCTTTTGAGTGGAGTCCGTGGGGCCTTCATGGATGAGCTCTCGATTTGTAAATCCTGGGGCCTGGACACAGTGCAGGTGCCTAGGTTTGGGGAGTGCGCGTCTCTGAGCCCCAGGTGAGCAGCCTGGCTTTCACTGACGTGACCTTGAGCTCTGCAAACCCATGGCTGTTTTCCCGTTTTCTTAGGCCAATAGCTTCACCGTCTCCTCTGTTGCCGCCCCTTCCTGGCTTCACCGTTTTATCATTGGCAAGAAAGGGCAGAACCTGGCCAAAATCACTCAGCAGATGCCAAAGGTAAGGACGCGTTTTTCACCTGTTGTATTGAATTTGTCTTGTTTTCTGTCTTTCTGTTTCTGACATTGCTTTGTTGACCTTTGTACTGTGGATGCCCTTGAAAACGGGTGTATTTTTCTGAATTAACTGGCCTGTTTGACATGGTCAACTTCCATGTTAGCTGAAGAACAGCAGAATAAATGTCTGTAGATGTCTGTACCATCCTTCTAGTCTTTAACCAGAGAGGATTGTGTGTTACTAGGTTTCATAAGTATCTTAGGAAACATGTCATTTAGTAATTATGGTGAAATAACTTCATAATCGTTTGAAGAGCAGAACTTGTATACAAATTGTATTAAGAGTGAATTTAAAGCTTTCTCAGTTTACCAAAGGAGATTGTAGCATCCAGAAAACATGAACAAGAAAGAAATACCAGAGAATCCAACCATCATATTTAATTCCTGTTTTGTTTAAAATGTGTTTCCAGTTAATGTTACAGTCCTTTTTAAAAATAATTTTTTTTTTATTTTATTCCTTCTGTTTAGTGACAAAGCCTCACTCTGTCACCCAAGCTGGGGTGCAGTGGCGTGATCATAGCTCACTGCAGCCTTGAACTCATGGCTCAAGTGATCCACTCGTCTCAGCGTCACAAGTAGCTGGCACTACAGGCGCGCACCACCATCCCAGGCTAGTTTTTGTGGAGGCAGGGTCTTGCTATGTTGCCCAGGCTGATCTCGAACTCTTGGGCTCAAGTAGTCCTCCTGCCTCAGCCTCTCCAAAAGTTGAGGTTATGGGTGTGAGTCACCATGCCCAGCCCTTTTCCTTCTTATAGCTTCATATAAGGACCAGTCTCCCTCCCTTAACTCCTGACCTGGAGGGTAATAAACCAGGAAGGCTGGCAGCCTTGTCTACGTCGAGCCAGTTCCTTTGCCACTTTGGTGCAGCTATACTAGTTTTAAAATTCCATCCGTGCCGTCTCATTCTTCATGCAACTGAAGAGGACCAGGCCTTGGAAAAGTTCAGATGATGTATGAGCATCTTGCATGCTTCATGTTAGTGGCTTCTGTGGAGCAAACTGTGTTCTCAGTGAAAGGCAAGATTATTTGGCCACAGTGTTGAGTTTCCTGATTATGGCTCCCTAACCTTCCCTTTCAGCTTTGCTTGATGTCTGTGGATATGTCCCTCTTTCCCTCACATATATATGAGGCAATTTGGGATCAGAAGCCACTCCCAAGAGAGCACCCGTGGGCTCCCTGAGGACCAGCAATTGCACACTGGGAGCTGAGGGGCTGCAGCTGTGCCATTCTGTTTTAGCCATCTCTTTTTGTGTGGTTTTGGTGTGGTAGGTTCACATCGAGTTCACAGAGGGCGAAGACAAGATCACCTTGGAGGGCCCTACAGAGGATGTCAATGTGGCCCAGGAACAGATAGAAGGCATGGTCAAAGATTTGGTAAGGTGCCCCTTGGAATGTTGTGTGTGCTGGTGACAAGGGAGGCTCTGAGTTGGGCATGGGTGGTCATCTCTCGGTGACATCCCCCGTGGCTGGGCACGCAGGCACCCAGGGCATCCTAGCTAGGTGAGTACTAAGTTCTGAAACAACTAGAAGCTGGCTGAAGTCCTGGAATAGTTGTGGGTAGAGGAAACTTTATTTTGAAGAAGGCATCTTTCAGGGGAGACACAGGGGCAGTCTCCAACAATTCCTGACAGCTGAGGGGTCAGAAAAGGCGACCATGGAGACGGCCGGGTGTTGGTTCAGCTCATTGACCAAGTAACTGGGCGCATCCATGGACCTCTGTGCTCCTGCAGATTAACCGGATGGACTACGTGGAGATCAACATCGACCACAAGTTCCACAGGCACCTCATTGGGAAGAGCGGCGCGAACAGTGAGTGAAGCTGTCTGTTGCAGTGGGGCCAGTGTGCCCTGAGACCCTTGTTGGGGTGTCAGCTGTGAGAACTAGGACGTCTGTGCAGACAGTCCAGGCCCAGTGCTACCTGCGATGGGAGTTTCAGACTTTACATCCTCCTGCCTGCGGGAAGAGGCCACTTTTCCTTTTCCCCTTGGTGCAGTGGTTGGATTAGAGCTGTTTGGCCAGTGGGTGAATTGTCACTTTTGGAAATCCATCTAAGCCCTCCGCAGGTAACCCACAGGGGCCATGTTGAAGGCACGCCCAAGGGCAGCATCCTCTGTATTTCAGTCAGATCTGCTAGGTTAGCCCATCAGTGTTTGTAGTACTCATGCCTTCTGAACATGGAAACTGCTGATCTGGAACTCACTGAAGTGTAAAAAAAGTCTAGATTTGAGCCCAAGTAAAAACAACATAGGGAGGGATACTTTTTCTCTTTTTGAGACAGGGTCTCGCTCTGTCACCCAGGCTGGAGTGCCATGGCGTGATCTCAACTCACTACAGCCTCCGCCTACCGGGCTCAAGCAGTTCTCCTGCCTCAGCCTCCTGCGTAGCTGGGACTACAGGCGCATGCCACCACTTGCAGCTAATTTTGTTTGTTTGTTTGTTTGTTTGGAGACGGAGTCTTGCTCTGTTGCCCAGGCTGGAGTGCGGTGGTGCGATCTCGGTTCACTGCAAGCTCCGCTTCCCGGATTCACACCATTCTCCTGCCTCAGCCTCCCGAGTAGCTGGGACTACAGGCGCCCGCCACCATGCCTGGCTATTTTTTTTTTGTATTTTTTGTAGAGGCGGAGTTTCACGGTGTTAGCCAGGATGGTCTCGATCTCCTGACCTTGTGATCTGCCCACCAGGGCCTCCCAAAGTGCTGGGATTACAGGCGTGAGCCACCGCACCTGGCAATGTATTTTTAGAAGAGACGAGGTTTCACCGTGTTGGCCGGGCTGGTCTCAAATTCCTGGGCTCAGGTGATCTGCCCTCCTCGGCCTCCCAAGATGCTGGTATTAAAAGTGTGAGTCGGGCTGGGCGCGGGGTGGAAGGTGAGAAGGCAAGCATGTCCTCCATTCCTGGATAGTTCAGTGGATGAAGGAGCCTTTCCCAGGGAGTGGGACACCAACCTGCATCACATGACTGAAGTCCGTGTATCCGTTTTTGTTACGAGTAAACATAGGCTTGTCAGCTGTGCTGTGGCCTGTGCAATGGTGAGCTCTCTGATGTCAGTCTTACGTTTTGTGGTCATTTTACGTGACAGGGACGAGAGTCTACAGGCACAAAGTGACCTTTTTGTGCACTGCTTGAACCATGCACACACCATAAACTTGCTTTTATGTTTTGTTTTGGTTTTGGTTAACCGTAGTGTTTATTTAGGCCTGACACAGTGGCTCTTGGCTGTAATCCCAACATTTTGGGAGACCAAGGCAGGAGGATCACCTGAGCCCAGGAGTTAGAGATGAGCCTGGGCAACATAGTGAGACCCCCATCTCTACAAAAAAGAAAAATTTAGCCAGGCCTGTGGTCCCAGCTACTCAGGAGGCTGAGGCAGGAATATCACCTGAGCCCAGGAAGTCAAGGCTGCAGTAAGCCGTGATCATACCATGCCACTGCATTTTAGCCTGGGTGACAGAGCAAGACCCTGTCTCAAAACACATATATCTGGAAGTACAGTAGTGTAATTCTAACATTAATTTCTAGTTTCTGCCCCCGAGAAATTGCAGAATATAGCTTAGTGAGTCATGTCTGTTCTGATTTCTTCTCATGCAGTTCCTAACTCGTTTTCCTTCGTAATCTAAAAAAACCTGCTGCCCAGCTCCCATGTCCTCTGCTTCTCTTGTCTTGTGTTGCTCCACCTGGAACAGCTGTATGTCCATGTCACCCTCCATCAGCGCATCGCCTCGTTGCTGCCTCTGCATGTGCATGTGTTCGGGATGGATGCACAAAAAGTCCTCCTGGTGGTCCTTCCAGCAAGCTGGGCTTTCCTTTACTGCACAGTGGGCAAGATTCCTGCCTTGTTTCCTGATGATACGGCTTCTCCAGAGTTTGGGGGACCTGGAACTCTAACTTGGGGGTACTGGGTTCTATCCAGAGAGGTTGACAGCAGGAGGGTTTGCAACAGCACTTGTCTTGCAGAGACAGTGAAGTGCTCAGTTCGAATCTGAGCCAACAGTAGATGGGGTCTCTGGGCAGCAGCATGGTCCCCGCAAGGCTCTTAGCATCAGTGATGCTTTTGTGTGGAGTTAACGTGTGTGGTTTTTTTAACTTGAGAATAGTAGTTCCCAGACTTACTGCACATTAGAAACACCTGGAATCCTTTAAATATTCTGAAGCCCCAGCCATACCCCAGACGAGCTAAATCCCAGACTGAGTGGCCCCAATCATCAGTTACTTGAAGGTCTCGGGGCATTGCCAACTTGTGGTCGAGGCTGAGAGCCTGTCCTCCAGAACCCTTGTGATCCAGGTCAAGATCATAACTGGCCCGCATTCTAGACAAGGGAGATTCTTGTTTTGGAAGCTAAGCATCATTTTTGGTGAATGGGAATCACTGATAAGGTGATGTGGCACTTTAGCCCTGTCCTGCCTAGTTGTTAGTCACTGGCAGAATGTTGTTGGTCTGTGTCCTAAATGTGTTTCCTTTTGTGTTCCTAAGTAAACAGAATCAAAGACCAGTACAAGGTGTCCGTGCGCATCCCTCCTGACAGTGAGAAGAGCAATTTGATCCGCATTGAGGGGGACCCACAGGGTGTGCAGCAGGCCAAGCGAGAGCTGCTGGAGCTTGCATCTCGCATGGTAAGTGCCATGTCCGGGGCCTATAGGAAGGCACTGACCTTGCGTCTGTTGGGTCCCTCTAAGGAGTAGTGTGTTGTGGTGTGCGGCCTTGGAGAATGGAAGTCAACAAATCCCACGTTGCACTGGAACTGGATTTGACTCCCTGGGGCCACATTTCCTTTATCCTCCCCAGGTCACCTGCACATCTTGTCCTCCATGGCTGTGTGCTGTGCTAGAAGGGCACAGAGACTGTGTGGCAGCGTCTTGGCCTTGGCCACACCCTGGGTTCCCAGATGCCTGGGTACCATCTCCAGAGATTGTGACAGACATTTCTGGATTCTCAAAGGCATCCCAGGTGGTTCTCATGTAAGGCCAAACTCGAGGATCACTGCAAACCTGAAGTGGGGGCTGTTGCTCTCTACCACCTGGCAGAAGCACTGCACTGCTCTGGGCTCCCCGATGTTTCATACATGCTTATGCCAAGCTGTGAGCACCCTTGCTTCTGTGAGTCAGATGCCCACACTTGAAAGTCTCTGGGTGTCTTTTGAGTATCCAGAGAAGTCAAAGACTGCGTGAGTGCCTGCAGCAGCCCTTTGGCCTGACTGTGTGAGGAACATGCCCCAGGGTTCCTGTCATTCGCTTAGGGGCTTCTTTGTTCACCTCACCCCAGTACCCACATGAGGAATCTCAAATTGGCAGACCTCTTTTATAGCCCTCAGCTGCAATCCAGGGTGTGATGCAGCCTCCCACTGCTTGTGGCCTTCCCGGTGCTCATTTCCCCAGTCTCATATCCCAGGTTCTCCTCTTAGCCTGGCCTCCAGCCCAGGTCCGTGGTCCTGGCTGCTTTATGCCCTTCCTGACTGCTGAGCCCTTATTTCTCTGTCAGCCAATAGCCGTTTGATCCAGAATCTCTCAGAATTCTCAGAAACGTTTGGTAGGCTGATGGTGTTCTTCCCTGGATTCCAGCTCTGCTTATTCTTCTGCATTTCTTCTGACATTTTAATGGGGCCTGTTGAAGAAGTTGAGAGCCATATGGGTTCAGTGCCCTGTGCTGAACATTCTTAGCCACGCAGGGAAAGTGGTCCGAGCCACCTTCTCTTCAGAAGGGGTCACTCACTGCTGTGCAGAATGCCAAGCCTCCGAGTGGAAGAGCTGGGCCTCCCCTGTAGCACCTGTTAAAACAGAAGTGCTCGCTGAACTGCTTTGGTAATTGCCGCTGTCATGATGGCACTTTCGGTTGAAGGGTCCTACAGTGAGTTCCGTAATTGGACTTTGTGGAGGAAAGTGGCGCGCAGCCAGTGTTGCGGAGTGTGGCGATGCTTGGCGAGAGCACTCACCATGCGCTGTGCACTCTAACAGCTGGTTGCTCCCAGGGGTGCTATGAGGTGCCACCTGGAGACCACCTCACCTGCTCTGTGAAGGACTGCGCCCAGGGCTCCCTGGTGTCCCCTTGTGTCAGCGGGGAGTTGCTCACCATGCTTGTGATAAATGGCATCTACTTTAATTGTATTTTTAGGAAAATGAGCGTACCAAGGATCTAATCATTGAGCAAAGATTTCATCGCACAATCATTGGGCAGAAGGGTGAACGGATCCGTGAAATTCGTGATAAATTCCCAGAGGTAAAGTTTCCCAGAGACATTCTGTAACTCTCTAGGAGTGGTCCAAGTCACGCTTAAGGAATATTTGATGTTTGGGATATATGACCTTCCTCGTACTTGAACTTAGTCTCCCCATGATTTGTTCTAGGTCATCATCAACTTTCCAGACCCAGCACAAAAAAGTGACATTGTCCAGCTCAGAGGACCCAAGAATGAGGTGGAAAAGTGCACAAAATACATGCAGAAGATGGTGGCAGATCTGGTAGGGGTGTTTTACATCCTTTCTTGTATGACAGCACCTGTGGTGGGTGGGGCGTGTGTCCTGTCAGAAGTCCTGACCCCCACAGGACCCCTGCTTTGGAGAAAGCACATAGGAACTGGGCTGGGCTTCCATCCAGGGACTTGGGACAAAGTGGTGACGGCTTCTCACTTAATACCTGGATGTTTAGATTGGCAGCCATTGTTAAGACTGCGATTCAGGTGGGGAGATTTGCTTTTCTCATGCCCAGTTACCTTGTTTCCTTGAGGAGTCTTCAGATACTTAGAGAAACTGTCCCATCCAGTAAGATGAGAGGTATAACAGGTGAAATGAGTCATATACTGATTTATTATCTTTCTCAAAAACTGAAGTGGGAACAGGTTTAGAAAGTATAGCGAGCAGCGGATGCGAAGGCCATAGGCGGCCCATGTATTTCCATGGGCTTCACCTTAGCTGATGGCTGCCCTGGGAGAGGCGATGGTGAGGGACTCCAGCACTGTGAGCTGCTGTCACATCACTGCCGAGTGCAGAATTGCCCAGAGCGTAGGGGTCCGTGCTGTCTCCATGTGTTCTGAGCCTCTTCCTCAGCCAGCTCTGATCCTGGCATGGGGCATGAACTCTCTCTTAGCCAAAAAGTGGACTTGCGTCGATTGACTGTAATTTGCAAGGTAAGTTAGTTGTTGGGCAAGTGATCTTTTACGTACTCTCATGACAAACCCCTGAAGGTTTATTTGCAAATGCCAGTGCCCTGTCGTGTTCATGCTACCCTTAGGGGTGGAAGGGATACTGTATTTCACTCTCTAGCGCAGGTGGTGAATCGGGCTGTGTTTTTTGTCTTTAAGGTGGAAAATAGCTATTCAATTTCTGTTCCGATCTTCAAACAGTTTCACAAGAACATCATTGGGAAAGGAGGCGCAAACATTAAAAAGGTGATAGCTTGTCCCCTGCATCTTGCTGCTTCTTGCTGTGTCCCCTGTAGCCCTGCACCCTTTTGGTTTTAGACTAGGAGGGACTCTTCCTTACTTCTAGCCCTGTGCTCAACTGTGTCTCAACTCCGGGAGGGCTCTAGTCAGCTTCTCATGGTGATCTCTCTCCTGTAGATTCGTGAAGAAAGCAACACCAAGATCGACCTTCCAGCAGAGAATAGCAATTCAGAGACCATTATCATCACAGGCAAGCGAGCCAACTGCGAAGCTGCCCGGAGCAGGATTCTGTCTATTCAGAAAGACCTGGTAATGGGAGATGTTTTCTAATGGAGATCCTCCAGTAAAATCTCTAACAGCCTCTAAGATTGAGCCTGGGGTTGAGTCACACCAGGGTCACTGGGCCAGCACGGACTCAGATGGCATATGTGGAAGATTGCAGCACGTTGCAGCTTTCAATCCAAGCTGCTGCTGAGTTGGTCAGCAGTTTTCTGCCTTTGTCTCTCATGGCGCTTACTTACCCGGACCTGCAGCAGTAACGTTTGACATGGCCACTTGTCTTATTAGACATTTTCTTTTTGTTACCTGAAAATCTTATCTGAAGGTATTGATGGTATTTTCTTTCCTTTAAAAAAAAAATGACATGCAGTAAATTGTACATATTTGTAGTGTACAATTTAATAGTTTTGACATCTGTATACATCCATGAAATCATCCCCACCATCACCCCAAAAATGTCCCATGCCATTTTGTTTTAGTCTCCCTCCATCCCACTTGGCAGCTCCTTAAAACCACAGTCCCCTCACCCGCACCTCTCTATCCCCAGGCAACCGCCAGTCTGCTTTCAGCCACCGTAGATGCTTTTGGATTGTCTACACTTTTGTGTGAATGGAATCATAGCATCTACTCTGTTGGGCCCATCTGCTTTCACTTTGCAGGATGTTTTGACATTTGTGTGTGTGGTCACCTATATCATTGCTTTGTCCTTTTTTATTTCAGGGTAATATTATACTGTATGGATAGATCATCTGTTTCTTTGTGTGTACTTGGTAATTAGTGTCTTTCAAGGGGTTTTCTATTTTCTCCAAGTTGTCAAATTTATTAACATGAAGTTTTTTTAGAATAGTCCTGCATTAGCCTTTTGCTGTCAATACTGATGTTACCTCTCCTTCATAATATATGTAATCTGTGCCATTATAAAATGATGCCTTTTCCCTGGTAGTGTGCTTGGCTCCGAAGTCTGTGTTATCTTCCCCCCCCATGTTTAAAATTTTGTTGGAGATGAGGTCTTGCTGTCGTCCAGGCTGGAGTACAGTGGTGCAGTCATGGCTCACTACAGCCTTGGCTTCCCAGACTCAACCAGTCGTCCCACCTTAGCCTTCCAAGTAGCTGGGATCACAGGCGCATGCTACCGCACCAGGCTAAATTTTTTTTTTTTGCAGTTAGTAGAGATGAGGTCTTGTTATGTTGTCCAGGCTAGTCTCAAACTCCTAAGCTCAAGTGATCCTCTCGCCTTGGCCTTCCAAACTGCTGGGATTACAGGTGTGAGCCACTGCACCTGGCCTACTTTATATGACACTAAAGTGGGTATCTTTTTGGCAGCTTGCTTTTTACATTAAATCTATCTCTGCTTTTTAGATTATGATGTTTGTGGCCGGGCATGATGGCTCACTCCTGTAGTCCCAGCACTTTGGGAGGCTCAGGTGGGCAGATCACTTGAGCTCACAAGTTCAAGACCAGCCTGGGCAAAACCCCGTCAGTACTAAAACTACAAAAAGAATTAGCCAGTAATGGTGCTGCATGCCTGTAGTCCCAGCTATTCAGGAGGTTGAGGGGAGAGGATGGTTTGAGCCTGGGAGGTGGAGGTTGCAGTGAGCTGAGATTGCACTGCTGCACTCCAGCCTGGGCCATAGAACCAGACCTTGTCTCAAAAAAAAAAAAAAAAAGTTATAATGTTTGCATTTAATTACATTTGTGATTATATGTATGTTGTATATCACATACTTACATTTATTACATATATTTAACACATGGTTAAATTGCTTTTACTGTAATTTTTTTACTGTAATTTTTTTCTCAATTGTAAAATATACAAAGCAGAATTTATCATTTTAATCCTTTTTGAATGGTTAACTCAACTGAGTACATTCACAAGGTTGTGCAACCATCACCCTGTCCATTTTCAGAGCATTTCCCATCATCTTACCCAGAAACTACACCCATTAAACAATAACTGCCACCATCCCCATGTGCTTAGTCACCACGATGTGATGATTTTATATGGTTGGCTTTCAGTCTACCGTTTACGTTATTAACCTTTAAAAAAAATCCATTATTTTTTAAAGAGGTTTAAGTAATATGAAAAAATGTATGTATTATCCACACAGTTGCCATTTCTAGAGCTCTTCATTGCTTGGTGTGCTGCTTGTCTTCATTTTCCTTCTGTCTGAAAGATAACACTTAACATCTCTTGTAGTGTGTATCTGATAATGAATTCCTTCACTTTTTGTATGTCTCAAAGTATTTTTTTCCTTCACTTTTGAAAAATGTTTCTGCTGCATAAAGGTTTCTAGGTTGGCAGGTTTTTCCTTTCAAGACTTGGCTTCAGTGCTGTCTCCTGTTGTTCCTGATGAGAAAGCTGACGTCTCCCCGGCTTTGTTCCTCTGTCCATGACAAACCTCCCTCTAGCTGGTTTTAGGATTTTACCACCGTCTGAGCAAGTTAGGATGTGTCTTTGTGTAGTTTTCTTCATGTTTCTTAGCTTGGTGTTTATTAAGCTTCTTGAATATGTGTGTTCAGAATTTCATCAAATGTGGATAATTTTTGGTCACTGTGAGTATTTTTTTCTGTTAGCTCCTTGCTGTCTCCCCGTCAGGGAGTCTAGTGACTGGGGTCTTCATTGTCTTCTACTTGTGCTCTGTCTATTTGAGTGGGGGGAGGGGCCATATTGGTTTTCTCCATGAGTTTCTTGAAATTCATTAATTCTTTGCAGTGTTCTAATCTGCCTAATTTCGTCTAATATAATTTTCATTTTAGACGTTATTTTCTTCTCTAGAAGTTCAGTCTGAATTAGTATCTTCTGTATTTTCAGTTCTTAACATGTTCAGTCTTTCTGCTTTTGGCCATAGACAATACAGTTAAATACCTGTTTTACTGTCCTTGGCTGGCTGATTCTAACACTGTCATTTCTGGGTGGTTTTCTATTTTCTTTTCCCCGTTGTGGGTTTTCCCCCTATTCTTTGCATTTCTGGTGTTTCTTAATGAGGGTGTTTTTGTATTCCTCTGCATTTTTTTTTTGGCTTTGTGAAGTTACTCTGAAACATTTTGCTCCTTTTAGGACTTGCTTTTAAAGTTTATTAGGGAGGATCAGACCAGTATTTAGTTCAGGTCCAAATATTTCCACTGCTGAGGTAAGATCCTTCTGAGTACTATACTCCACGTCCCAGAAAGTTGAACCTGCTGAGGACGGCTCTGGACCAGGCCCCAGCTGAGCTGCAGGCACTGTTTCCTGTGATCCTTCTGGGGATTCTTTCCCAGGCCCAAGGTGATTTCCTCACGTGTGTCAATATATGAGTGGCTGGTCTCCAGATCTCGGAGGTTCTCGATGCGTCTCTTTGGGCTCTGACCTCCCGTTCTTGCTATCTTGGATGGTTCCGTTTCCTCACCTTCCTGTACTGTAGCAGCAACTTGGGGCAGTTGTAGGGCTCACCTTGTTTCCTGTCTCCAGGGTCGTGAAAATCACCATTAGGCAGTAAGTTCAGTCCAGTCCCTGGTATTGCATCTTGGCTGAAAGCAGAACCTTTGGTTTTAATAGGAAAAGTTCATCCATAGGCATATGGACCCACCTCTGGCAGAGCCGGAGAGTTGACTGAAGAAGAGCATTATGTGTGTCTGAAATTACCAAGCTCCTGCCCTCCAACCCAACACACGTCCACGAGGACGCTGGGTCCTGTTGAGTTAAACACCTCCCAGTGCGCCTGCTCTGCTGGACGCACCCCACTCTCCCCAGGACGTGCACTCTGCCAACACATTATCCAGCGCGTTGCTCCCTCCTCCCCCTGTGCAGATGAAAAATGGCTTGGAGAAGTTTGGTCAGTGCTTGTAAGTGGCAGCACCAGGTTCTAAGCCTGTGTGTTCACCACCACCAAAGATGATAGTTTATCTTTTCCTCTGCCCTTTTGCCACAAAAATGTGACTTCCCCCTCCTGTTGTGTGTTTGGTTTCAGGCCAACATAGCCGAGGTAGAGGTCTCCATCCCTGCCAAGCTGCACAACTCCCTGATTGGCACCAAGGGCCGTCTGATCCGCTCCATCATGGAGGAGTGCGGCGGGGTCCACATTCACTTTCCCGTGGAAGGTTCAGGAAGCGACACCGTTGTTATCAGGGGCCCTTCCTCGGATGTGGAGAAGGCCAAGAAGCAGCTCCTGCATCTGGCGGAGGAGAAGGTGAGCATGAGGAGGGAGCGTGACTCTTGGCAGCAAGCCTGGTCCTCACTACAGTGTTCTGTCTTCTCACGGTGGAAAGCCTTAAGTGCCCTCCCTTTGTGGCAGGTCAGAAAACAGCTCTTTAATATACTTTTTATGCTTCTTGGTTTTGCTGTCCCTGGAGGCCCTTCCAGGTCCAGATGCTCATGTATACAGGAGGTAACGACGCTCTTTGGCTTATTGGCTTTGGGTGCTTTTGTCTTTTTCGTATGATTTACAGAAAAATCGACCATTCTTCAGGTGTAGTTGAGTTGTAATTAACATGAGACATGCGACCACAATAATCACAATTCATTTTCATCACCTCTAAAGATTGCCCATTGAATTGCTGTTGTCCCTGTGTCAAAACCTATCTGTGGATATGTTTCCGGGCTCTTCTGGTAACACCAGATTTATGGGAAGTCTAGAAATCAACAGTGTAAGCCCTCTCAACTGGCTGCTCTACATCCCTTGGTGAATTAGCCTGTCAGTTTGTAGGAAAAAAGCATTTTCATGCTTTGATTGGGGTTGTGTTAAATCGAAAGATGAGGCTGGTGAGGACTGACAGCTTGGCAGTCTTGACTCAGTCGTTTCTCCATGTTTTTTAGGTCTGTGATTCTTCATTGGTGCTTTAGAATTTTTAGCATACAGATCCTGCACATTTTTATGTTCGACTTAGCAGATCTAACTGCTGTCATTCTTTTAGTGCTATTATAAATGGCACTTTTTTTCCATTTCCAGTTGTTAGCAGGTGGAAGTGCTTGTGATTTTTGTATGTGGACTTTCATGAGACTGCTAAATGAAGCTCATGTATGTTAGTGCCAGTCACTTTTTTGTGAATTCTTATTTTATATGTAACAATCACGTGGTCTGTGGAGTTGTGTTTCTCTCTAATCTGGAGCCTCATATTTCTTGTCTTTTTTTGTTGTTGTCGTTAGATTGTATTAGATTGATTTTTTTGTCTTTATGTTTAACCAGCCTTGCATTTCTGGGGTAAGTTTGGTAGTGTGTCTTTTACCATATTGCTAGAGTGGATTTGCCTAATTCATTGCCTGATTTTTGACTAATGCTGCTATTCCTGGGTGTCTTTGAAAAGCAGCAGTCTCTAGGTGGTATTTGGTGAAACCTGCACTTAAAAGATAGCAAAGTTGTTATTTAATATTTTTATGCTAGCACATTTTTCTTTGGTATTCTTGCTTGCGGGCCGGGTCTTGGGTCCAGAGAAAGGCAAGAGCTATCCTTGTGGATGTGAGTCACGTAGAGCAGCACCCTTCTCTGTGTTCCCCTGCATGAGTCTGCCAAAGGTACTGGTGTCCACAAGTACAGTGTCCAGGGCCTTTCGAGGACCCTCGTTTCTTGTTGCCACACAAGGGTGTCATGCTACATGAGGCCTCTGAGGGCTGGTCTCTAACTATAGCCTTGGTTGGCTTGTGTCCCTCTGAGCTTGAGCTTGGGGAGTGGCTGGTTTTGTGGGGGCTGATCTGTAGCACTCGTGGGAGGAGAGGAAGCCTGGCCCAGATTTGTGTGTGCTTGGTCTGGAAGCAGGTAGAAAAGTGGGAGCACGGGGCAAGCCTCTTGGGCAGCTTGCTTCCTGCTCTGCTGGGCATACCAGGATGTGCACTCTGCCAACACATCGTGCAGCACGCTGCTCCCTTCTCCCCCTGTGCAGATCAAAAATGGCTTGGAGAAGTTTGGTCAGTGCTTGTAAGTGGCAGGACCAGGGTTCTAAGCCTATGTGTTTATTACCACCAGCATCTGATTGTTGTGGAAGAGAAGTTATGTGTGCGGACTGTCTGGGTATTTATCTTGTTTATTCAGTGAGGTGTGCTGGCCCCATTTTGGGGATATTGGTGCAACATCAGGACACTGGTGACAATGTAAGGGGAGCCTGACCTTGCTGCCCTTCAGGCCCTCTTGTCTTCCTCACTGTGGTCCAGGCATGTGGTGTCAGGCTAACAGAGCGGGATTGGTTTCTGCAGCAAACCAAGAGTTTCACTGTTGACATCCGTGCCAAGCCAGAATACCACAAATTCCTCATCGGCAAGGGGGGCGGCAAAATTCGTAAGGTGCGTGACAGCACGGGAGCACGCGTCATCTTCCCCGCGGCTGAGGACAAGGACCAGGACCTAATCACCATCATTGGAAAGGAGGACGCCGTCCGAGAGGCACAGAAGGAGCTGGAGGCCTTGATCCAAAACCTGGTAGGGAGCGGGCCTCGGCGGCCGACTCTGCCGGGGCCGTGGTGGGGTGCGGGCCTCGGCGGCCGACTCTGCCGGGGCCGTGGTGCGGTGGCTTATCTTCCATCTCTTCTTAACACTGCAGGATAATGTGGTGGAAGACTCCATGCTGGTGGACCCCAAGCACCACCGCCACTTTGTCATCCGGAGAGGCCAGGTCTTGCGGGAGATTGCTGAAGAGTATGGCGGGGTGATGGTCAGTTTCCCACGCTCTGGCACACAGAGCGACAAAGTCACTCTCAAGGGCGCCAAGGACTGTGTGGAGGCAGCCAAGAAACGCATTCAGGAGATCATTGAGGACCTGGTAGGCACTTGGGTGCTCAGGGACGGGTTCTCACCCCCAGTGGCCACTCACCAAAGCCATGTATGGGTGTTCCCTCCACCCGGCAGGCAGGTGACTCCCTCATACGGCCCCGGAAGGCTTCAGAAGGGGCTTTCGGGTGCTTGCTCTTGTTTCCTCAGCCTGTCTGGCCTCCTTCCTGATAGCTGGTGAGAATTCTGCCTGTGAGAACCACTTTAAAAAAAAAAGAGAGAGAAGAAGAGGAGAGGAGAGAGAGAGAGAGGAAAGAAAGCAAGAGAAAGAAAGAAAATGCAGTCTGTAAGGGGTCAGAGAAAATGGAAATGCAGTCTAAGAGGCCAGCTCACTCCTCCCCTCTGTGAAGGAAAGAAAATCGATTTGAGGGCATCCACGTGAATCCACAGGAAGTCACGAGAAGACGTGGTCTTTTTCTAAAGCAGTCCTTAGAGTGTCCCCTCCAGGTCACTCACCTGCCAGGGCCTTGGGTGCCCTTTCCCTGATAATCAAGTCTGTTGCATCCTCATGGAGTCAGAGGCTACCCCAGGAGGTCCCACTCCCTTGGCTGAATGGCCACCCTCCAGGGACGGCAGCTGGCCTTCTGGGGCACATTTCAGAGGAGGCCCACCCCCTTAGACCTGTCCTGCTACCGTCCGTCCTCCCTGCGCCTGGAGCCCTGGACTCAGGAGAAGGGGAGCATCTGTGCCAAGTGGCTGTAGAGAACAGGAAGGAAGGTGGTGTGAAGAGTTCCGTAAAACTGGCCCGAAGGAATTTAATCTTTGTTGTTTTCTTTTTTCTTTGTGTACCTCCCTCCAGGAAGCTCAGGTGACATTAGAATGTGCTATACCCCAGAAATTCCATCGATCTGTCATGGGCCCCAAAGGTTCCAGAATCCAGCAGATTACTCGGGATTTCAATGTTCAAATTAAATTCCCAGACAGAGAGGAGAACCCAGGTGGGTCCCCCATTAGCCCTGTTCTGCTTGTTAATAGCGGTGCCTCCCACGTGAGAGGCGGAGCTGTCGCACATACTGGTGAGGCTCTTTCCTGTCTCTGCTGGAAAACTATCTGTGTATTCTGGGGGCTTCCAGAGATTCAGGGTCACTCCCTGGCCTTTAAAAGATGGGCTATGTCAGTTATTGACAGAATGACCAGGTGACCTTCACATGTCCTAGAAACACGCAAGGTAGTGAGTCCCAAGGTGATGAGGAGTGTGCAGCCTCATCCTCGGGTGCCCCGAGTTCAGTCCCAGTGATGACATCGTTTGGATCGCATGAGCGCCGTTGGAGAGCTTCCTCCTCCACACCTCCCTTCACTGTGGGGTGTCCCCTGTGAGGCAGGCAGCCGCAGCCTCTGGCTGGCCGGAGGGCACCATCCAAGTGGCCGGCAGTTCCTCTAGGAGGGCATCTAGCTCTCGGTACCCTGCTTGCCCCCAGCTCTGCTCCTGCACCTGGTGGTGGGGAGGCGACCTGTGGGATGTGGGTGGGTTGCCGCTCTCTCACTTGTTCTGCATTTGTGAAAAAGGTCTGCTTGGCCGGGCGCGGTGGCTCAGCCTGTATCCCAGCACTTTGGGGAGCAGAGGCGGGCAGATCACGAGTCAGAGATCGAGACCATCCTGGCTAACACGGTGAAACCCGTCTCTACTAAAAAATACAAAAAACTAGCCGGCGAGCGTGGCGGGCGCCTTAGTCCCAAGGCTTACTCGGAGGCTGAGGCAGAGAATGGCGTGAACCGGGAGCGGAGCTTACAGTGAGGCTGAGTCCGGACCCTGCACTCCGCGTCTGGGCGACCAGAGCGAGACTCCGCTCAAAAAAAAAAAAAAAAAAAAAAAAAAAAAAAAGAAGAAGAAAAAAAAGGTCTGCTTTCCACTCTGTGTGTCAGGCTTGGCTGAGCTGTTTGGGCGGCAGGTGGCCCTGCAGCCTGCTGAATTCACATACGGTCATTCTCTGGGCATCCAGGAAGCCTGTCACACACAGCCATTCAAGCCCCTTTGTTTTCCTGAGAATACAGGCTGTTTTGAGTTAGGAAACTAATAAACTCATACTGCACTCCGTCTAGGTTTTCCACTTCAGTGGTTATTTAAAACTTTGATTTAGATAGAATTTCACAGAACAGCGTAGACACGTCCTGATAAGAGTTTCACAGAACAGCGTAGACACGTCCTGATCGTTTCACAGAACAGCGTAGACACGTCCTGATCGTTTCACAGAACAGCGTAGACACGTCCTGATAAGAGTTTCACAGAACAGCGTAGACACGTCCTGATAAGAGTTTCACAGAACAGCGTAGACACGTCCTGATAGCGTCACAGAACAGCGTAGACACGTCCTGATAAGAGTTTCACAGAACAGCGTAGACACGTCCTGATCGTTTCACAGAACAGCATAGACACGTCCTGATAAGAGTTTCACAGAACAGCGTAGACACGTCCTGATAAGAGTTTCACAGAACAGCGTAGACACGTCCTGATCGTTTCACAGAACAGCATAGACACGTCCGGTTCACAGAACAGCGTAGACATGTCCTGATAGCGTCACAGAACAGCATAGACACGTCCTGATAGCATCACAGAACAGCGTAGGCACGTCCTGATTAAGTTTCACAGAATAGTGTAGACACCTCCTGTGGCACCAGTTTCTTTTCTCAACTTCTCCCCTTTTACACGTTTTTTTTTCTGAATGTAATTTTTAGACATGTCCCTTTATTCATGGTGGGTATTTTCGTAGAACAAGGACATTCTCTTGCATGGTTCTAGCAGATTTATTGGAATCAGATCTAACATTATATAACAGTAGTATCTAACATGTTATCAGTATTCAAATTTGCCAGTTTTTCTCCTTCAGAATTGCCTACTTCCCCCCGCCCCAGGATCACCCTTGATTTTAGGCGGGCGTCTGTCTGGCGGCCTGCTCGTTTATTTACATCACACACCTCCTGGGTTCTGTCTTAGTGATAATTATTGTTGTGGTGTCAATTTGGTACACATGCGGTGTCCCAGCGTCGTCTGTGGGAGCCCCTCCAGCTGCTTTCTGTGTCCTGTTCATACACCCCTTCACTCCTGGGGCTCTCGCTTTCTGGCATAAGGAGCTGGCACAGGTGTACCTTGTCCTTTCTGCCTCCCCTAGACCTCTCACCCGCTTCCCACTGCCTCTCTGCATGCTAGCCACCTTCTCTGATGAGCCCTGCCTCACAATCAAGCCCCACATGTGCAGTGGGCCTGCCCTGTGTTCCTCCCATGAATTAACTCATCTGATCTCACTGAAGCCTCTGCTGTAGTTGCTGTTAGCTTCATTTTCAAGGTGAATAAGGGAGACACAGAGCTCACGGCCCCCCTGCAAAGCCTTCAGTGTCCCCGCAGGTCTGGGAGCCCCCTTTGAGGCTGCTATGGGGACGACCTATCTGCTCTCCCTGCCCAGACCAAGACCTCTTGAAGGACAGGAGCGGTCTCCCCTCCCTTTTACCACCCAGCACCCAGCAGGTACCTCAGACGTGTGCATTCTGAATAAGGCATGGGGTCTCTTCCAGCAGCTGTGAGCTGTCCCCTTTCCCCTTTCTCTCTAGTTCACAGTGTAGAGCCAGTTGTCCAGGAGAATGGGGACGAAGCTGGGGAGGGGAGAGAGGCCAAAGATTCTGACCCTGGCTCTCCAAGGAGGTGTGACATCATCATCATCTCCGGCCGGAAAGAAAAGTGTGAGGCTGCCAAGGAAGCCCTGGAGGTATGTGTCTATGTGCCCTCCTGCACCCCCGCCAAGGCCCAGTCAGCAGGCACCTGGGGAGAGGCATGGCCTGGATGGGATGGGTGGTTGCCCAGTGGCAGTGGCAGTGGAGCTACCCATCTTGCTCCTGCCATGTGCGCACGGGCTGTCTGGCTGTGCTCCTCAGCTGGACACAGAGTTTGGGGAGGCCACTTCCCTTCACCAAGCCTCCGGGTTCTACAGCCCCTTTCTGGGACAGCTGGGGATCCGGCCTCTCAGGCCCATGGTGGGTGTGGGGGCTGTGGAAGGGTCTCAGTTGCAGGGGGTTGAATGTGACCTCCAGTTGCAGCGTCGATGGGGGGGATCATCAGGCCTAGCTCACCTTGTGTGCAGTCAGTGTTGAGAACCACCTGCACATTGGATGCTGCTCTCAGTGCTGCGGTGCCACAGCACAAAAATAGTTCTCACGTTGCAGTGGAGAGACAAGCAGTCAACACAGATACATCCTGTGGCAAGTGATGGTAAATGCTGTGGCAAGAAAGAGCAGGTTCCGGAAGCGAAGGGCGGTGGGGGAGACAGGGCAGGGAAAGCGAGCAGCGGTCCGAGGGTCTCTTGTGACACCTCTTGGGTGTCAGTCAAAGTCGTCCTGACCCCAGGGATGTGCCAGCAGTCAGGGCCTCTCTTTACGTGGGCCTGAAGGGGCTGCTGTAATTCAGGAGGGTAGGCTTCAGTGAAGGGTCTGGAAGTTTTGTCTGTCAGCGTCATCCTAATGCAAATCTTTTCCCATTCTTTTCTATTGAGTTAAAGGCCCTGGAGGCATGTCAGGTGGGGTACATTGCTGTTGTCAGAGGGCTGTTTGCTTTGTGTTTCATGGAGCCCCGTTGCTGAGCTTACAAGGTCACTCATCTCCCAGCTCCCGTGGCCTAACCATGACCATCCTCCATGCAGGCATTGGTTCCCGTCACCATCGAAGTAGAGGTGCCCTTTGACCTTCACCGTTACGTTATTGGGCAGAAAGGAAGTGGGATCCGCAAGATGATGGACGAGTTTGAGGTAGACCCCTTTCCCGGGAGGCCGTGTCACAGCAGTGGCCTGTCGCATCCTCTCCTGAGTGCCAGTGTCCTTTTTCAGCCTCTTGTTGACTCTGCCTCCTCCTGCTGGGATTGAGCACTGGCTTCCTTCATGGCGGGTGGGCTTCCCTCTCCTTCTGGGTCCCAGGGCCAAGGGACTCTTCCTGTTCTCTGGGGTCCCAAACATCAAGTCAGCCCCTCTTCACGTAGGTGAACATACATGTCCCAGCACCTGAGCTGCAGTCTGACATCATCGCCATCACGGGCCTTGCTGCAAATCTGGACCGGGCCAAGGCTGGACTGCTGGAGCGTGTGAAGGAGCTACAGGCTGAGCAGGAGGACCGGGTGAGCAGGAGATGGCCAGGGCGCTGCCTGGAGCCATGGTGCTCAGCTCTGGGCACATGTCAGAATCTAGGGGAGTTCTTCGAGATCCCAGAATCCCAGTTACATCTGGGTGGCTGGAGGTGAGACGCAGGCAGTGCCAGGATGTAGTCAGCATCCAGAGGTTTTGCTGTGGAACTAGCTAAGAGCATGGCACCTTTCTCTTTTTCATGTAAAAGTGACAAAGTTGGACTTCTGTGTAAATTTGCAGTTCCTCTTACAACCAAATCAGAAGGTACCTCAGACCTACAGGAAAGGTCCGGGTTGCGAGAGACCCCCAGGCATGTGCCATGTAGTGAGGACGAGCATCAGGGGACCCCCACTGACCTCTAGCACAGGGTGGTCAAAGGGCAAGTGACTTCCTGGTAAGCAGGGATGAAACCCCCCAGCCTCTGGCAGGGCTGATGTTTGGAGGATTGTGTGAGTGGAGCAGCGCTGCAGACGGGAGCGGGGGTTATGGAAACTTGGAGCCAGCTGTGCCAGGTGGGTGGTGGCTTGCTGAGGGGTTGGCTTTCCACCCCTGCCGTCAGCACGAGTCTGGTGGATGGGGTGGAGCTCATGTACCTCACACGGTCTCAGTGTACCCCTGCGTGGACTCCGGGTTCTGTCCTGCAGCCCAGTCATACCTGTAGCCTTTAGCCCTGGGTGTTCAGGGGCTGTGGCTGCACCCTCTTCTTGGGCTGCCTCTGCCCCAGCCCTAAAAAGATCCAGAGCATTTCTATGCATATCCGTCAGACCCGTTTGACAAATGAGGAGGGTAGGGCCCCAAGCTCATCACACTGCTCGCTCTGTCAGTTCCCGAGTACGATCCTCACAAGTGGCCGCAAGCCCTCTTTTGAAGGATTTATAGACCTCCTTGTGGAGCAGCCAAGTTCCCTGGTTCTCGCCATTAGCAGACAGTGGAAGGTGGCAGGGGTCGGACCCGAGAAACGACAGACCATTCCGGACCATGGGTTACAGAACACTGCAGCATCTCTGTTGTCCAATGACCAGGGTAGAAGGGGGCATGGGCTCACGGTGGGTCAGCTTAAGACCAAAAAGCTCTGTGTTCTTTGCCTCATTCTTGCTCCTTTAATTTGTAGGCTTTAAGGAGTTTTAAGCTGAGTGTCACTGTAGACCCCAAATACCATCCCAAGATTATTGGGAGAAAGGGGGCAGTGATTACCCAAATCCGGTTGGAGCATGACGTGAACATCCAGTTTCCTGATAAGGACGATGGGAACCAGGTGAGAGCCTCGGTTGGAGCCTGTCTGGGGCAGAGGCGCTTGTTGACCTTTGCTGTGACTTGGGAGCAGTAACCAGATGTGCCTAGATGGGGGTTTGAGGGCCAAGTTGAGAGTGACGAGTCTCTGAGGACCTGATTCTGGCTTGAGGTTTGGGCTGTGTCTCGGCACCTGCTGGATAGGTGAGGTCTCTGGCACCATGTATCATCTGGGGCCTGGGGCATTTTCTCCTGTGTCCCCTTGTGGAAAATGAGCAGGAGCTCCAGCTGGGTCCTTGATCAGTGGTGCCTCCAGGTGTAGCTCTGGGCCTCTCTGAGGCTCCCAAGGGCTCGGGGGGGGGGTCAGGTGGACGTTTCTCTGCAGCCCCATCTGTGAACACCGTTGTGCTTGCCGGATGGTCCTTAGTAAACTCTTCTTGCTACTTCCTGCAAATTGCAGTGCCACCCCCTGCCACTGGCTCTCATGGCCTCCTGCTTTGCTCAGAACAAAATGAAAGGCAGCCTCATCCCCTCTCTGGGCCGTGCCACCTGGCATGCAGGGCAGCTCCACCCAACACCCTCATGTCTATCTGGCTCCCTCTTGCACACACATGGCCTTCCCAGGCTTGGTCTTTCCTGGCTCTGGCATCCTGCTGGGGTGTCTGCTTCCTAGATGTGTCCAGCACAGCCTTGCCCACAGTGGGAGACGAGCAAGCCTTGGTGACCATGGTTGTGCTGGCGACCAGAAACAGTCAGCAGACCCTCTGGCAGCAAAGCCCCTCCACGCCTCGCTCCCACGGTGGGCATGCTGCCCAGGGTTTTCCGTGGCTTCACCTTCCCCTTCTTCTCCCCAGCTTCTTGTTTCCTTTTGGATCTTTGAGTCACACACCAGCCAGGCCAGGAGGGCCCACCTGCACCCTGCCTCCTCCGGCTCCCACATCCTCTTCTCTCTCCAAGTACATTTTTAAATTTCTAATCTTGATCTTGAGAGTTTAGCTCTTTTTTTTTTTTTTTTTTTTGAGAGAAAGAGTCTTGTTCCGTCGCCCCGGCTGGAGTGTAGTGGCGCGATCTCGGCCCACTGTAACCTCCACCTCCCAGATTGAAGTGATTCTCGTGCTGCAACCTCCCAAGTAGCTGGACTACAGCTGTGAGCCACCACTCCCAGCCCAGGAGTTCAGCTCTTTTAAATCTCTCACCCTTATTGCCCTTTATTTCCCTCTGCTATTCTATGTAATTACCAATTTTAAGTCATTATAGGTGAGGTGCAGTGGCTCACACCGGTAATCCCAGCACTCTTGGAGGCTGAGGCGGGTGGATCACCTGAAGTCAGGAGTTCAAGGCCAACCTGACCAACATGGCGAAAGCCCGTCTCTACTAAAAATACAAAAATTAGCCAGGGGTGGTGGCGTGCGCCTGTAATCCCAGCTACTTGGGAGGCTGAGACATAAGAATATCTTGAACCCAGGAGGTGGAGGTTGCAGTAAGCCAAGATCACGCCATTGTGCTCCAGCCTGGGCGACACAGTGAGACTCCGTCTTTTAAAACAAAAGTCATTATTTAGCAGTTAGACTATTCCATCTAATACACCATGAGCCAAGTGGGGTGAAGCAGTCATTTCTTCAGGGCAGCTTTTTCCTGTGAGCTGTGCTTCTGTTCGTGAGGTTCTGTGCCTGGCAGCACGCGGGTGGTGCCTGAGGCTCTCAACTCTGCTGGGCCATGTGTGGGTGGGGCTGCTGCCTCCCGCTCTGGCATTTTGCTTCAATCTGGACGGAAGCTTCTTGGGCTGCTGCTCTGTTGTCTCTAGGTTGGGCCTTTTTGAGACGGAATCTCGCTCTGTCGCCCAGGCTGGAGTGCAGTGGCGCGATCTCGGCTCACTGCAACCTCCGCCTCCCGGGTTCACGCCATTCTCCTGCCTCAGCCTCCCGTGTAGCTGGGACTACAGGCGCCGCCACCACGCCCGGCTAGTTTTTTGTATTTTTAGTAGAGACGGGGTTTCACCGTGTTAGCCAGGATGGTCTCGGATCTCCTGACCTCGTGATCGGCCCGTCTCAGCCTCCCAAAGTGCTGGGATTACAGGCGTGAGCCACCGCGCCCGGCCGGGGCTTTGTGTTTGCCCCGCTGTCCTTGAGTCCAGAGTTCTTGCCTGTCAGTGTCTCTCCTTTGTCTTTGAGGACAAATGTCCTTTCTCGTCCTGTAATTCACTGTCTTTCAGGTAGAGTTTGGGAAGAATCGGGAGCTGAGTGGACATGGTTAATCTCTGTTTTAAATCAGCCGTGACGTTGCTTCCGCCTTCTCTCCTGAGCTGCTTTCCATAGCAGTGGGGGCTGGCTCTTGCCCCTGCCAGGAATCCCAGTAAGGAATCCCCTTTTCTGACTGCTTTCTCCTTTTTTAGCCCCAGGACCAAATTACCATCACAGGGTATGAAAAGAACACAGAAGCCGCCAGAGACGCTATATTGAGAATTGTGGGTGAACTTGAGCAGATGGTTTCTGAGGACGTCCCGCTGGACCACCGTGTTCACGCCCGCATCATCGGTGCCCGCGGCAAAGCCATTCGCAAAATCATGGATGAATTCAAGGTGAGCCGGCTGGAAGCACAGTGGGTGAGAATCCCCTCTCACCAGGGGGCCTGGCTGGCCAGAAGAAAGGGGAGGGCATGGCCTTCCCCTCAAGATGATGAGGCCACAACCCCAGGGCTGGCAGTGGAACTGTCCTCATGGACACCACAGGTCAGTGCAGGCAATGGCCTGTGAGAGGCAGCGCCACCACGGTGGCCCGTTAGGGCATCCCCGTGACGGTTGCCTGGCGAGCTCCTCTGTGGGTGGGAATTTCATGCAAGAGCGTTCAGTGCGTGCTGCGGCCCTCTGTCTGCTGTGAACAGGGTGCTCCCAAGACGCATCTAACTTGGTGTGGTGATGAGACTGACTTCAGAACAACTCTGAAAGCAGATTTTAAAATGCTTGCTAACTCAGAAAATGCTTCACTAGAAACAAACACATAATTTTAACCCTTTTCCTCGCTCACGGCCCCTCTCTGCTGTTGTACTTCCTTCCAGGTGGACATTCGCTTCCCGCAGAGCGGAGCCCCAGACCCCAACTGTGTCACTGTGACGGGGCTCCCAGAGAACGTGGAGGAGGCCATTGACCACATCCTCAACCTGGAGGAGGAATACGTGAGTCTGGGTGGGCCTTGGAGCCCGGAGGCACCCTGGCACTCCACAGGCCTGAGCCCAGCCAGGAGCTTCAGGGGACAAGATGGCACTTGTGTTTCCAGAGACAAGCGAGGTGCAGGGGTGAGAAGGCGGGTGGGATGCTGGGGGTGCTGGGCAGACTGACCCTGTCTTCCTGTCCTCTGCCTGCAGCTGGCCGACGTGGTGGACAGCGAGGTGATGCAGGTGTACATGAAACCCCCGGCACACGAGGAGGCCAAGGCACCTTCCAGAGGCTTTGTGGTACGGGACGCACCCTGGACCGCCAGCAGCAGTGAGAAGGTCAGACGCGGGCTTCTGCCCTCCTGGGTCCCAGGGAGGGTGGGCAGGCAGGCGGGCTTGGTGTCCCAAGGGTGGCAACTGCGTCGGACGCTGCTTGCGAGTTGGGGAGCATCCCCTCCTGAAGCTGTGTCCTCTCTCTGCACAGGCTCCCGACATGAGCAGCTCTGAGGAATTTCCCAGCTTTGGGGCTCAGGTGGCTCCCAAGACCCTCCCTTGGGGCCCCAAACGATAATGATCAAAAAGCAGAAAGCTCTCCAGCCTGCTGACCCGAACCCAA
The DNA here is from genome assembly GCF_001698545.2 of Rhinopithecus bieti. Lineage (NCBI taxonomy): Eukaryota > Metazoa > Chordata > Mammalia > Primates > Cercopithecidae > Rhinopithecus > Rhinopithecus bieti. The sequence continues at coordinate 800,229 of NW_016821943.1, read as the reverse complement.
CCACACAATGGTTTGTCTCAATCTGACCCAGCGGCTGGACCCTTCGTAAATTGTTGACGCTCACCCCCCTTCCCGAGGTCTCACAGGGAGCCCAGTGCCTGGCTCTGCGTGCGGCCGCTCCTCCAGGCCTGGCTGTGCGCTGCCCGCTCAGGACCTGCTCCACTGTTTTAACACTAAACCAAGGTCATGAGCATTCGTGCTAAGATAACAGACTCCAGCTCCTGGTCCACCCGGCATGTCAGCCAGCACTCTGACCTTCATCACCAGAGCTCCGCAGCTGTGGCTAGGATTCGACTTCCTGTGTCATGACCTCAGGAAATAAATGTCCTTGACTTTATAAAAGCCAAACGTTTGCCCTCTTCCTTTCCCACCTCCCTCCTGCCCATTTCCCGTGGCCCAGACCGTCCTGTTGGTGGAGTGCAGTCAGCCTCCTCCAGCTGCCAAAGCGCCTCAGCACAGGTGTCCGCAAGGAAGATCTGGCTCTGGACAGCAGGAGGGCGGGTTCCTGGAGCTGGGGGTGACCTGAGAGGCAGAGGGTGACTTGGGTTCTCAGGCAGTCCTGATTTTTACCTGCCATGGGGTCTGAAAGCACCAAGGGTCCCTGCCCCTACCTCCACTGCCAGACCCTCGGCCTGAGTCTGGTGCGTGGAGCCTGGAGGCAAGGCAGTAGGCACCATCTGGGTCCCCTGTGGCCGTCAGAGTGTCTGCTGTGATTGAGACGTGCATAGGATGGGGGAGGTAGGGCCATACGCTTATCCTCAGTGGGGGCAATTTGCCTTAGATGACAGCTAGGCTTTTCTTCACGCCACCTGCAGCCCCTGCCCGCGATGCCATGTGTTCAGTTGCCTTCTTTCTACCTCAGCTGGCGTGGCGTGGTCTCTCTGTAGTTAGTGCCACCCCACACACTCATCTCTTGATTGAGACATTTCTGGTGGTTGTGGGTTTCCCGTGGAGCTGGGGGTGGGCGCCATGTACCAAAGCTGGAGGCTGGCGCGCTCCCTCAGCACAGGTGGGTCAGCGGCCAGCAGGCCCATCCAGAGTGGGAGTGGGCACTCCCACCCCAGCCACAGGCCGTCCAGATGTGCACGCCAGCCCCTAGGAGCAGGTCCCGGGTGACTGGCAGTTTTCATGGTCCAGGGCCAAGAGATGATGGCATGGGGCCTGGAGCATGAAGTAGAGCAGAATGCAGACCACACCACTGGATGCCAAGAGCCCCTGCTCTCCGAGGGAGGCATCTGTGTCTTGCTGTGAGGGCCAAGGACGGGGCCCCAGTCTCTGGTTTTCTGGTCTTCCCATCCTTGTCTCTGTCCCCCACAGAGGTGACAGAGCTGCTGGCGAGTTGTCCCAGGTATTTGAGTTACGGAAAAGCTGACTGGCGCCCATCCATCTCCCAGCCCTTCCCTGGGGACAGTTGCTTCTGCCTTGACACCTAACCCCCAGTGTTTCTATCAGTTGAATAACTCAAGCTTGGTCATCTTCAGACTCCGGAATTCCTGAGTAGACCCAGAACGGCTTAGCCCAAGTCTAGCTGCAGCTGCCTCAGCAAGTCCCCATTTGCTCAGGCAGCCCTAAACGGGCCTGTTCACAGGAATGGTAAATCGGATCGGAAGGAACATTTCCTCCAGCTTCACCGGTTAGGGTGACCATGGCTTAGAAAACAGGGAAGGAAAGCAAGGCACTTTTCCGCCTTTCCCGAGATCTGTCCCCTCCACCTCCACGGGGGAGGCCAGTGGGGGAGGGACTGCCACCTCTTCCCCATCTGTGTGAGTTCTGGAACTCTGTCCTGTTGGCTGCTTGCTTCCAGCTCCCTCCAATCTCCATCCCAGCAGGCTCCTCCTGTCTTTTTCTTTTCTACAATGTCCTAAAACATCCGGCCCCTACCCTCCCAAAGGTAAATTTTAATTCTCACCAAATTTTGCACATCTCTGTATGTCACTCGATGTCTCAGATGCAAGCCCTTTCCTAAACTGTTTTGGCTCTCTCTCTTTTCCTTTGGGTGGCGGTTGTACGGGTGATGAAATGACTGTCCCCAGGCCTGCCTCCCTGAAGCCTCCGTGCTGTCAGGAGAGCCCTGGGCAGGGATAAGGCCGGGGTGAGGCGTGTGTGTGCTTTTCCTCTTGTCGGATGTCTTCCATATTATCTGTTTCCATAGCTACAATCCATCCCTTGGCCTTAACTTTGGAATTTGGAGATTATATGCAAACATGTGTAAAGGCTCATGAATATGGATGACACTGGAATTTTATAAATTCTAAAATAAAACCCGAAACCAGATGTAGTGTGCTGGGACTCATTTTGTCACGCTGCCGCCTATGTGTTCCCTTTCTCCTCACCCTGGAGTGGTGACTGGTATCCGTGGGTAGTTCGTCTTTGGTGTGATTTTCTCAGCAGTTCTCAGCACTGTGTTCAACGGCCCCTCGAGAGCCACATTAAGGGAGACCCAGGTGTGGTCATGGCAAGAGGGTGGCTGCCTGTCCCTGTCCTCTGGCCACCAGCCAGTCAGCAGCTGCCCTGCAGCCCTCCTCGTTGAGGGTGGACAACTGTCCTTGTGGAGCAGCACCTGCCACTCCCTTTCAGGACTCTGCCAGCCTCAGTGGCATTCCTGGCACCCTGGACCCGGCTCGTGAGTTTATGATAAGCTGAGTTAGGGGATGGGGGGTGCAGGCGGGAGGCCTCGGCTGGAGGAGGAGGGAGGGGTGTTGAGTGGGAGGAGCCACCCCAGGCTCCTGAGTGGCAGGAGATAACCGGGAAGAGTCAAGAGGGAACTGGTGTCCCTCCTGCTGACTGGGCTGGTCCCCACCTGGGAAGACGGGTGTGGCAGCTCCTCTTAAAGCCAAACATGTTGGCCGGGCACGGTGGCTCACGCCTGTAATCCCAGTACTGTGGGAGGCCGAGACGGAGGATCACAAGGTCAGGAGATTGAGACCATCCTGGCTTACATGCGTCTCTACTAAAAATACAAAAAATTAGCCGGGCGTGGCGGTGGGCACCTGTAGTCGCAGCTACTCGGGAGGCTGAGGCAGGAGAATGGTGTGAACCCAGGAGGTGGAGCTTGCAGTGAGCCGAGATCGCGCCACTGCACTCCCAGCCTGGGCAACAGAGCGAGACTCCGTCTCAAAACTTTTTTAAAAAGCCAAACACGTTTACCCAGACCCAGCAGTTCTGTTGGACCCTAAATATGCAAACCCCCCAGCAGACCGCGCCCGCACCCACAGCACGCCCGCACCCCCAGCAGACCGCGCCCGCACCCACAGCACGCCCGCACCCACAGCAGAGCGCGCCCGCACCCCCAGCACGCCCACACCCACAGCAGAGCGCGCCCGCACCCCCAGCACGCCCACACCCACAGCAGAGCACGCCCGCACCCACAGCACGCCCGCACCCACAGCAGAGCGCGCCCGCACCCACAGCAGAGCGCGCCCACAGCAGAGCACACCCGCACCCACAGCAGAGCGCGCCCACACCCACAGCAGAGCGCGCCCGCACCCCAGCAC
>NW_016821943.1:788084-794593 GCF_001698545.2 Rhinopithecus bieti | reverse complement strand
CCCACGCACCCACAGCAGAGCGCCCCCGCACCCCCAGCACGCCCACACCCACAGCAGAGCGCGCCCGCACCCACAGCAGAGCGCGCCCGCACCCACAGCACGCCCGCACCCCCAGCACGCCCGCACCCACAGCAGAGCGCGCCCACAGCAGAGCGCGCCCGCACCCCCAGCACGCCCGCACCCACAGCAGAGTGCGCCCGCACCCACAGCGCGCCCGCACCCCCAGCAGAACACAACTGCAAATGACCCAAGCCAAACATGCAGCAGCCCAGCAGCAGGAGGGGTTGCCACGGATGCTGGGCACAGATGGAGCTCGCACAGTGTCCCACAGTAGACGCCAGACAGCGTCCCCAGTTCCATCCCTGCTTGGTGGCCAAGGTGGTGGCTACTCTGGATGGGAGAGGGTCACAGGCAGGGTAGGGCATGTGGGCATCGGGGCCCTGGATGGGAGAGGGCCACAGGGTAGGGCGCACGTGGCCATCGGGTGATGTGAACTTGCCTCTGACCCACATGCTGGTTGCAGGAGTTTGTTCACCTGGAAGCCTGTGTGACCTGAGCATTTTCTTACGTTTCAATAAATTCAACTTAAAACTTTGGAGTTTAAGACAGCAACACTAAAAGCAACCAGCTGGAAGGAGGTACACGTGGGTTTGTAATAAGCACTCTGCTGAGCGAAAGCACACGTGGAATGGCTGAGCGGGGTCCCCGTCTGTGTAAGTTTCCGAGGTTCCCGCCCCGGGTCGTGTGTGCTGTCCACCATGCTCTGGCCCGTGGTGTCCAGCCTTGGAACCCCGTGAGCCCCTCATTCCTGCCGGAAGAGCCCTTACATGCAGGCAGAGCACAGTGCTCTTAAGAGGCAGGTGAACAAGTGGCAAATCCTAAAGAAATGCCACAAGCAAGCACGCTGCCCTCAGGCCAGGCATCGCTGCAGGTTAAATAGAACACAGGTGAAGATGTTCAGGAGGAGGCCTTTTCTGTGGAGTAAGTTTGGCAGTACTCATCAGAGCACATTAAAACCACATATTCTGGGCTGGGCGCGGTGGCTCATGCCTATAATCTCAGCACTTTGGGAGGCTGGGGCGGGCGCATCATGAGGTCAGGAGATGGAGACCATCCTGGCTAACACGGTGAAACCCCGTCTCCACTAAAAATACAAAAAAAATTAGCCAGGTATGGTGGCGGCGCCTGTAGTCCCAGCTACTTGGGAGGCTGAGGCAAGAGAATGGCGTGAACCCGGGAGGCAGAGCTTGCAGTGAGCCGAGATCGTGCCACTGTGATCCAGCCTGGGCGACAGAGACAGACTCCGTCTCAAAAAAAAAGAAAACCACATATTTCTTCCCCCCCAAGACAGAGTCTCACTCTGTCGCCCAGGCTGGAGTGCAGTGGCGTGATCTCGGCTCACTACAACCTCCGCATCCCAGGTTCAAGCAATTCTCTTGCCTCAGCCTCCCAAGTAGCTGGGATTACAGATGCCCACCACCACACCCAGAATAACTTGTATTTTTAGTAAAGACAGGGTTTCACCATGTTGGACAGGTTAGTCCTGAACTCCTGACCTCGTAATCCTCCTGCCTCGGCCTCCCAAAGCGCTGGGATTACAGTTGTAAGCCACCGCGCCCGGCCAAAAACCACATACTCTTTTTGACACTTAAGTGCCACTTATAGAACTCCAAGGAAATCAATACAGATGAGCACAGACCCATTTGTCAGCAAGTGGACGGTTACACTGGGAATGCTGTGGGGCGGCAACAGCCAGGGGAAGATTCACGTGGCTCCTCAGCACAGGGCAAAACTGCACATCACGCTGCGATCCAGGGTGGAAACAATTACGTATAAACACAAAAATTTCTGGGGGAAGAGCCACCAGATGTTACAGGTATCCATGCTTCCTCCTCTCACTCCAAAACCTCCCCCATTTGGGTGCTTGCTGTGTACTACGCCCCGAGGAACAGAGAGAAAAAGAGCAAGAGGAGCCCTGGGCCAGGGGCCAGGAGCTGCGAAAGGGCGGGAAGTCAGGCAAGGATCAAAAGGACACGTTTAATCGCCGCAGAAGACAGAGACACTGTCAGAGGCTGCCTATGCTGGCCGGGGGGAAAGGGGACCCTGATTCAAGAAACAGAAGCATCCAGAGGACCCAAACAATTGGGAATGGAGGGAGGGGGTGAACGGACCCTTGCTGTGGCCTGGGACACAGAGGTACGGGGTCTGAGAGCTGGGGCATGTGGGTGATGTCCTTGCACGGACAGCGCAGGAAGAGGCAGGTGGGTCCAGAGGACCTGAGAGAGGCCCTGTCCTTGCAACATTCAAAGGTCAGCAGGTGTAAGAGGAGAGGGTGATGCGGCCAGGGGCAGTGAGGACCACAAAGCCCACCGGCCTGATGAGAACTGTCGTGTCCAGGGGTCTGGGGAGGCCACCGAGGGACCAGGGGGCCTTAGGTGCAGGGGCCCCTTGGGCTTATGTCTGGGAACAGGAAACAAAGAGGGCCTTGTGAGCTGACAGTCCCTCCCTGCTGGGGATGGAGTGACAGGTGCTCTGAGGAGAGAAGCCGGCGCTGGGGGGAAGCAGGCAATGTGCCCAGAGATGACGGCACGACAGCAGCCAGCGGTTCACACAGCCATTGCCTGAGGGAAGAGGAAAACTACATGGCTCACAGGGCTCAGCAGGGGCCGCTCCCCTAAGGGCCACCAGATGTCCTTCCAGGCGTCACTGCTGCAGCTGGCTGGCTTTGGGAACCCTGAAGGGTGTCCAGTGGGGGCTGAGCTGGGGAAAGGGTTGGGGACAGGGACAAGTCAGACTAGGGCCAAGAGCAGGCCATGGCCATGAGGCACAGTGGGCGGCTGGGCAGGGCCCTGTGACCTCAGGGAGTGCATGGGGCAGGAGTGCACAGGGCAGGGGTGCACGGGGCAGGAGTGCACAGGGCAGGGGTGCACGGGGCAGGGGTGCATGGAGCAGGGGTGCACGGGGCAGGGGTGCATAGGGCAGGGGCCTGGCTGCTCCCAGACTTGCCTCTGAGCCCTGGGGCTGCTCATCCTTTGCTCCGTTTGTTCCAAAAAGAGCCTGTCGCCAAGAAAGAGCAGCAAGAGGAAGATGTGACTGTGTCCGGAGGCGCAGCAGCCACTGACAAGGACAGGGAGAGGGCTGGGGGGCCGAGACTGGGCTGTGCAGTTCACCTCATTCTCGGCCAGCGCCTGCTTAGCCAGGTAGCACTCCCGCTTCACTTTGATCTCCACAGACTCTGGGATGTCAGGCACCAGGAGGTCCAGGAGCCGGCCGATGGAGAAAACCACATGCTGGGAGCAGAGGAAGGTCCTCGCCCTACCCAAACGCCCAAAGGGCCTTCACAGGCCCAGGCAGGCCAGGGCTCCAGCACCTGCTCCCAGCCGTGGGTGGAGCTAGAAAGCAGCTGTGCAAGAAAAGGAACCCCAGAAGGAGCAGAAGCCACCCCAGCTTCGTGGCCCTGGAGCTCCTGTGGAGACACCCACAATGCCCAGGCACGCATGCCCACACCACAACCCGGGGATGAGGCCAGGCAGGGAAAACGCAGGTGCAGAGAAGAGCTCTGATTTGACCAAGATGACAAGATGACACAGCAGGAAGTGATCGCACCGACCCCTCACCACGTGTTTGAATTAGGCAAAGCATAGGGTGGGGGCGTCATGCCATGGATGGGAGAACCAGCAGGTGCCCCGGCTACCTCAAACACGATGACGAAGGCCAGGCGGATGGCAAGAAGATTCCAGTAGGTCTGGGAATAATGTCCATCGTCACCCCGGAAAGCCCGATACCTGCAGCAGACACAGGACTCAGTAGGTGGAGCCAGGGCGGAGCGCTGGCTGGGCAGGGGCCTCTGGAATTAGCCTGTCTCCCCTTTTTCCACCGTTTCCCTCTCAGATCCCATGTTCCAGTCCTGGCTCTTCATCGAGGGTGCCTGGAATGGGGGTTATCCCCAAACGGGATACTCTGACGATACCTGTGACCTGTGGGTTCCAGAGGCAAATGTGCTGGACATTGGGCTAAACTGGACCCCCTCCCAGTGGAAATGCTTCATTTTCTAGTAGATGTGACAGTCCAGTAAGTCTGTGCTTCTATGGATGACGTCAGTCTACTTACACGGTGAAAACACGCCGCCTGCTGGCCTCTGTGAGATCAGCAGTGCACCTGCTCAGACTGTCCCTGTCCGGCAGTGCCCTCCCTCCCTAGCATAAGCCACACTCGGCTTCACTTGCTATTTCAGACTCTGACATCTTCCTGTGTCTCTGTCACGTGGTCAAGATGTGACATTCCATTTTCTTTTTCTTTTTTTTTTTTTTTTTGAGACAGAGTCTCGCTCTGTGGCCCAGGCTGGAGTGCAGTGGCGCAATCTCGGCTCACTGCAAGCTCCGCCTCCTGGGTTCACGCCATTCTCCTGCCTCAGCCTCCCGAGTAGCTGGGACTACAGGCGCCCGCCACCACGCCCAGCTAATTTTTTTTGTATTTTAGTAGAGACGGGGTTTCACCGTGTTAGCCAGGATGGTTTCGATCTCCTGACCTCATGACCCGCCCATCTCGGCCTCCCAAAGTGCTGGGATTACAGGCGTGAGCCACGGTGCCCGGCCCCATTTTCTAATATAAAGTTACATGTTGCACTCCACGAAAACCATTACCAGGGCCAACTTTGTAGGAAAAGAAAAAAAAAAAAACAGAACCAAATATTGAAAGCTAAAAATAAAAATCCCTCAAATGAATGGGATGAACTTTTAAGTGGCTAGACACAGCAGAAGAGAGACTGGGGATGGGGAGACAGTGACGATGAGACCACCCTGCAGGCAACACAGCACACTCGCCACCGGGGGGAAGCGGGCCACAGCCCAGTGGGAGTTTCCAGATGACAATGGACAAGCAGAGAAGCTTCGCTGGAAGGAGTAAGATGGAGACATTTCCAGAACTAAACAAAGACGTAACTCTTTCAGCTGGGCGTGGTGGCTCACGCCTGTAATCCCAGCACTTTATTTATTTATTTATGAGATGGAGTCTTGCTCTGTTGCCCAGGCTGGAGTGCAGTGATCTCAGCTCACTGCAACCTCCGCCTCCTGGGTTCAAGTGATTCTCCTGCCTCAGCCTCCTGAGTAGCTGGACTATAGGCCCGTGCCACAAGGCGCAGCTAATTTTTTGTAATTTCAGTGGAGACGGGGTTTCACCATGTTAGCCAGGATGGTCTCAATCTGCCGGCCTCAGCCTCTCAAAGTTCTGGGATTACAGTCATGAGCCCCCGCACCTGGGCATCCCAGTGCTTCAGAAGGCTGAGGCAGGTGGATCACTTGCGGTCAGGAGTTCGAAACTAGCCTGGCCAACATGGTGAAACCTCCATCTCTACTAAAAATACAAAAGAGTAGCTGGGTGTGGTGGCAGACACCTGTAATCCCAGCTACTCGGGAGGCTGAGGCAGGGGAATCGCTTGAACCTGGGAGGTGGAGGTCGCAGTGAGTCGAGACCAGGCCACTGTACTCCAGCCTGGGCGACAAGAGTGAAACTCCATCTCAAAAGAAAAAAAAGAAAGAATCTCTTCCCTTTGGAAGGCTACTTTGGGAGGCCAAGGTGGGCTGATCACCTAAGGTTCAGAGTTTGAGACCAGCCTGGCCAACATGGTGAAACCGTCTCTACTAAAAATACAAAAAAAAAAAAAAAGTTACCTGGGTGTGGTAGTGCATGCCTGCAATCCCAGCTACTTGGGAGGCTGATGCACGAGAATCACTTGAACCAGGAAGCGGGAAGCAGAGGTTGCAGTGAGCCCAGATCATGCTACTGCATTCCAGCCTGGGCGACAGAGTGAGACTCCGTCTCAAAAAAAAAAAAAAAAAAAAAAAAAATTGCCGGGTGTGGTGGCTCACACAAGGTCAGGTGGATCACAAGGTCAGGAGATCGAGACCAGCCTTGCTGACACAGTGACACCCCATCTCTACTAAAAATACAAAAAATTAGCCGGGGGTGGTGGCAGGCGCCTGTAGTCCCAGCTACTCGGGAGGCTGAGACAGGAGAATGGCTCATTCCTGGGAGGCAGAGCTTGCAGTGAGCCGAGATCGCCACTGCACTCCAGCCTGGGCAACACAGCGAGATGTCGTCTCAAAAAAAAAAAAAGAAGAAGAAAAAGAAAATACGACAGGCGGAGTGGCTCAGGCCTGTAATCCCAGCACATTGGGAGGCCGAGGTGGGCAGATCACCTGAAGTCAGGAGTTCGAGACCAGCTTTGCCAACATGGTGAAACCTCATCTCTACTAAATATACAAATATGAGCCGGGGGTGGTGGTGGGCACCTGTAATCCCAGCTACTCAGGAGGATGAGGCAGGAGAATCGCTTGAACCCAGGAGGCGGAGCTTGCAGTGAGCTGAGATCGTACCACCGCACTCCAGCCTGGGCGGCAGAGCAAGACTCCATCTCTATAAATAAACAAATAAATCATTTCCCTTGATTTGTTTTAGCAGCAAGCATCTGTCAAGGTATTGCTTTCACTTTTTTTTTTTTTTTTTTTTTT
>NW_016821943.1:784953-787588 GCF_001698545.2 Rhinopithecus bieti | reverse complement strand
TTTTTTTTTTTTTTTTTTTTTGGAAACAGAGTCTCATTCTGTTGCCCAGGCTGGACAGTGACGCGATCTCAGCTCACTGCAACCTCTGCCTGCTGAGTTGAAATGATCCTCCTGCCCCAGCCTCCAGAGCAGCTGAGATTACAGGCATGAACCGCCACGCCCAGGTGTTTTGTTTTGTTTTTGAGATGGAGGCTCTATCACCCAGGCTGCAGTGCAGTGCAGTGCACACGGCTCACTGCAAGCTCTGCCTCCCTGGTTCATGCTATTCTCCCGCCTCAGCCTCCCGAGCAGCTGGGACTACAGGTGCCCGCCACCACACCCAGCTAATTTTTGCATTTTTAGTATAGACAGGGTTTCACTGTGCTAACCAGAATGGTCTCCATCTCCTGACCTCATGATCAACCCGCCTCGGCCTCCCAAAGTGCTGGGATTACAGGTGTGAGCCACCGCACCAGCCTATTTTTGTATTTTTAACAGAGACGGAGTTTCACCATGTTGGTCAGGCTGGTCTCGAACTCCTGACCTCAAATGATCCGCCTGCTTCAGCCTCCCAAAGTGCTGGGATAACAGGCATGAGCCACCATGCCAGGCCAAAATTCTTTTTTTAAGAGATAGTCTCTGTCTCTGTCACCCAGGCTGGAGTGCACTGGCATGATCACAGCTCACTGCAACCCTGACCTTCCAGGCTCAAGCAATCCTCCCACCTCAGCCTCCCAAGTAGCTGGGATTACAGGTGCATGCCTCCAAGCCCAGCTAATTTTTTTTATTGAGGTCTCACCATCTTGCCCAGGCTGGTCTCAAATTCCTGGGCTCAAACAGCTTTCCCAACTCAGCCACTTAAAGTGCTGGGATTACACAAAACATTTTTCTTTTTTTTTTTTTTTTGAGACACAGTCTCACTCTGTTGCCCAGGCTGGAGTGCAATGGCACGATCTTAGCTCACTGCAACCTCCGCCTCCTGGGTTCACACCATTCTCCTGCCTCAGCCTCCCGAGTAGCTGGGACTACAGGCGTTCGCCACTATGCCTGGCTAATTTTTTTGTATTTTTAGTAGAGACGGGGTTTCACCGTTTTAGCCAGGGTGGTCTTGATCTCCTGACCTCGTGATTCGCCCGTCTCGGCCTCCCAAAGTGCTGGGATTACAGGAGTGACTCAGCCTCCCAAGTACGTGGGATTATAGGCATGTGCTACCACACCCAGATAATTTGTGTGTGCGCGTGTAGGTTTTTTTTTTTTTTTTTTTAGATGGAGTCTCGCTCTGTCACCCAGGCTGGAGTGCAGTGGCACGATTGTGGCTCACTGCAAGCTCCGCCTCCCAGGTTCACGCCATTCTCCTGCCACAGCCTCCTGAGGAGCTCGGACTACAGGCGCCCGCCACCTTGCCCGGCTAATTTTTTGTATTTTTAGTAGAGATGGGGTTTCACCATGTTAGCCAGGATGGTCTCGATCTCCTGACCTCGTGATCTGCCCGCCAGTGCCTGCCAAAGTGCTGGGATTACTGGTGTGAGCTACCGCACCCAGCCCATGTGTGCAGTTTCAGTAGAGATGGGGGTTTCACCACGCTGGCCAGGCTGGTCTCGAACTCCTGGCCTCACATGATCCATCCGCCTAGGACTCCCAAAGTGCTGGGATTATAGGCATTAGGTACCATGCCAAGCCAGAAATATTCTTAAATGCTATGAATGCTTCCAATCAGAAAAGCCAGGTCACAAAAGAATAATATTTCCGAAGAACCAAGAGAAAATAACTCAACCTATACTTTTATACCCGCTATTTGAAGAATGAAAATGCATGGAGATATTATCATACATATGCATGACACATATCTCTATGCAGACATATGTGTATGCATTTTGGCATATGAAGAGCCCACCAAACACACACCTTTTCTGAAATAATTTTTTGTTTGTTTTGAGACGGAGTCTCGCTCTCTCGCCCAGGCTGGAGTGCAGTGGCAAGATCTCGGCTCACTGCAAGCTCCACCTCCCAGGTTCACCCCATTCTCCTGCCTCAGCCTCCCGAATAGTTGGGACTACAGGCACCCGCCACCACGCTCGGCTAATTTTTTGTATTTTTAGTGGAGATGGGGGTTTCACCGTGTTAGCCAGGATGGTCTCGATCTCCTGACCTTGTGATCCGCCCACCTTGGCCTCTCAAAGTGCTGGGATTACAGGTGTGAGCCACCGCGCCCAGCCTGAAAGAATTATTTAAGGATATACTTCAGCAAGAAAAAAAAAAAAAAACTCAGGGAAGGCAATACATAAGAAATTACTTTAACCACAGAAGTTAAAATACACAAATAAATTTGATGAACACATGACTGAAAATGTTTTTTCACGTGTGTTTTTAATAGTAAAGCTAAAACTCTATGGAACAATAATAAGATGGAGAGATTGGTGCTCACTAGGTGGTAAGGCATGTGAAGATCCTAGTCATACACAGAGAGAGGAAACAAAACTGAATTCATTCAGGCTTCGTTAAGATTATATATAGTTAAGAATGTATGCTGGCTGGGTGTGGTGGCTTGTGCCTGTAATCCCAGTGCTTTCAGAGGCCAGCGCATTGCTTGAGGCCAGGAGTTTGAGACTAGCCTGGGTAACATAACATAGTGAGACCACCCCCCACCCCCCCCCTC
>NW_016821943.1:760033-783816 GCF_001698545.2 Rhinopithecus bieti | reverse complement strand
ACCCCGCCCCGCGCGCCCCCGCTCCCGCCCGCGCCTCACGTTGCTGGTGGCCGCCAGGTGCGTGATGCCCGCCAGGATGTGGAACCAGATGCCGATGTCCTGGGCGCGCTCCGCCACCGGGCGCCGGTACTCGCAGACGAACTTGCGCGCGTCCAGGCGGATCTCCACCCAGTTGTTGAGCAGAGCGAAGAGCGGCGCTAGCGGACAGGCGGCCACGAAGATGGTGACGAAGCCGAACTGCAGCACTGCGGGGCGGGGGGCACGGCCGGGCTCTCCCACCGTCCGCCCTCAGCCCTCGGGACGCGCCCCCCGCGGAGGACCGGCCAGTCCACGTGGTGCCGCCGCCCCATCGCGGCTCATTCCCCCTTCTGGCCTCCTTCGTCCTGGACCGCGCAGCGCCACGGCCATCGCCCCTGACCGGCCCCAGGCCGGCCGTCCTGCCCTGAGCTCCGTGTTTCCGGCTGGTCACGGCCTCCCCCGGCTGGGTGAGTTCATGGACTCACTCGGGGCGGGTGTGGGAGCAGAAACCTGCTTCTGATTTTACAACCGGCTTCTCCACTCGCCCCTCAGGGGAGCTGTTAGGAGATGGCTCTTTGGAAGGGGTTCCTGGGTCTTCGTCCAGAATTACTAGTGAGATCATTGGGGTCCAGGGTCCAGTGGTGGAGGGTCAGGGCATCCACTCCTCGCCCTGGGAACTGCCTGCTCCCTTTCCACAGAAGCCGCCGCTGCGCTGGGGAGCTCCAGGCCGTGCCGGCTCACATGCCCTCTTCATAGGTTAAGAGCTGCCTGCCAGGCACAGTGTCTCACGCCTGTAATCCCCAGCACTTTGGGAGGCTGAGGCGGGTGGATCACCTGAGGTCAGGAGTTCGACACCAGCCTGGCCAATACGGTGAAACCCCATCTGTACTAAAAATACAAAATTAGCTGGACGTGGTGGTGGGCACCTGTAATCCCAGCTACTGGGGAGGCTGAGGCAGGAGAATTGCTTGAACCTGGGAGGTAGAGGTCGGAGTGAGCTGAGATGGTGCCACTGCACTCCAGCCTGGGCGACAGAGAGAGACTCCGTCTCAAAAAACAAAACGAAAACAGGCCCGGGACGGTAGCTCACGCCTGTGATCCCAGCACTTTGGGAAGCCGAGGCGGGCAGATCATGAGGTCAGGAGATCAGGACTATCCTGGCTAACATGGTGAAACCCCGTCTCTACTAAAAATACAAAAAATTAGCTGGGTGTGGTGGCAGGCGCCTGTAGTCCCAGCTACTCGGGAGGCTGAGGCAGGAGAATGGCGTGAACCCGGGAGGCGAAGCTTGCAGTGAGCCGAGATTGCACCACTGCACTCCAGCCTGGGTGACAAAGTGAGACTCCGTCTTAAAAAAACAAAATACAAAACAAAACAAAAATATTGCCTGATGATTCCTTCTCCCTTTGTCAGCTCAGAGCCAGACCCTGTGCTGCAGCGACAGCACAGGTGGTGCAGACTCGCCCTCCAGAGTGCACCACCTGTGCAGGCAATGAGCCACTAGTACTGGCCACCACCTGTCAAGGTGACAGTTGTGGCTCTGCAAATAGCGTGAGCATTGAGGAGATTTCTGGGGACGTCGGCTCTCCAGGCCGCTGCCTGGCAGTGTGGCTTCGCCCTTGGAGGGCTTCTGTCAGCCGCCGGGGCCTGCCCTCCTAATTCTTCCCTTGCTCTGGCCCGTGCTTTCTAGGTCCAGGGACCCTAGGGGAGCTCCGCAACGACCCCGGGGGCCTCCTCCCTGTGCCGGTGCCCCTCTGTCCTCAGCCAACCCTCCTGGGTGCCCCTCTGTCCTCAGCCAACCCTCCCGGGCACTCTCAGGGGAAAATAATTCCTTTCTGGATTCTCCACAGGCCCCACCCTCTGTCCCCACCCCACCACCAAAGCACATTTCAGGGCAGATGTAGACAGAGCAATGTCAGGCTGGGAGGTCCCTGAGCAGAGTGGCTGCCCATCCCTGCCCACGGCGCCAGCCACTGCTGCAGCTGCTAACGGGCTCCTACCCATTTCCAGGTACTCGTCGAACAGACCCTCACAGGGCACAAGCTCATAGTCGGCCTCCCAGGGCCCCTGGCTAGCCCCTGGAGAAGCTCCTGCCTTCGTCTTCTTGGAGCGAAGCCGGAACTTCTGCCACCAGCCCTTTAGCTTCCTGGGGATGGGAATACAGGAAAATGGCCTTTGATCCATGGTGGGTCTCAGTGACTGCTGTAGTCCTGGGGAAGATGTGGCCAGGACGAGCCTGTTGCTTTGCAATTCAAGGCAGCAGGGAGGGGTGGGGTCTGGGGCCCAAGGGGTGGACACAGTGAGAGCCAAGACCTTTGCAGATCGGACTCAGTGAAAGCCTCTGTGTCTGCTGGTCAGATGCAGAGGGGCGGTCCACCCTCCCAGCCCCCTGCATTGTTCCTTAAGGCTTTAGGGGTAATGGGCTCCTCCCAGAGTTGCAAAGCAGTGCCCAAGAGCTCTGCCAAGGTTGGGAGCGAGTGGACAAGGACCACTGTTGTGTCCCAGGGAAAGCAGATGTCATGGAGGCCCACGTGTTGGGTTCGTCCTACAGGGGACGTGTGTGTGTTGCCTTATCACACTATCACTTGTCCCCGCCCTGCTCCTGCCAGGCACGGAGCTCCACCCTGCACCTTATGGTCTTGTGGTTTCACAGCACCAATAGTCCCCAGAGGCAGGGCCACCTCTCAGGATGTGGCGTGGCCACCATCTCCCAACTGCTATTTGTGGTGGCCCAGAAAAGGCAGTGCTGATTTGGGCGCTGTCTTCTGCAGGGAGATCAGGTGTTGAGGGGGCGCTGGGAGGGCGCTCAGATCAGTCTGGCCTTGAGCGGGAGGAGAGGCCCTGGGCAGCCTCTGTGAAGGACTCTGGCTTGAGAGGGGGACCCAGTTGCCTTGATGGGGGCCACAGTGCCTGCCAGTAGAGGTGGCACTAAGGAGATGGGAGCCTTGTGGTCAGGATGTCCCTGGCAAGGGCATCTGAGGCCGACGTGTCTGAGGATCAACCCTGGGCCTGGGGCCTCCTTTTCCTCCTCCCTCTTGTGCTACATTGGGGGCTGGGGATGCCAAGGAACACCCTGGCCCAGCCGCAGCATCTCTGAATGGACACAGCCATCACCCCAGCCTGGGCCCAGGATCCCAGACCCCCTCCCCAGCCAAAGCTGGTCCCAGGGGTAGCGCCTTCCACAACCATAACCTAGAAGACCTCAGCCAGCCACATGGCAGCTGCAGGGCTGGCAGCCCAGAGCCCGGGGCAGATGGCCGGGCACACTCCCCATCCCCCTCCCCAGGGAAGGTGCTAATGTCCAGGAAGGGATGGACCCTGCCTTCCCTTCACCTCTTCTCCCAGCTAGGGCTGGGCTGGAGGCTGCTACCACCAGGTGCTCTGGGGTCCCTTGGTCCTTCGATGCCACCCAGAGTGGAGTGGGGGACTCACGGGATGAGGACCTCTTGCATGTTGTTGATGACCTGCTTGCCCACCATGATGACCAGGAGCTCCTGTGCCAGCTCGATGAGGCAGCCTCCGGCCGCGCACTACGGCAGCAGGGCTCAGGTTAGCTGGGAGAGGGACCAGCCACTCACCCACCCATTCCTTCTTGTCTCAAAGCTGGCCCTCTTCCTGGCTCCCCACCTCCCTTCTGACATGCCTTGGGCACCTCGAGGGTTGCAGTGATGCTCCCACCACAGCTCCCCCTCCTGACCTCACAGGAGCCACCAGGTCCAGCTGGAAGACTGTGCATTGGAACAGCTGCAGGGGGCACTGCTATAGGTACCTAATGGCACCCCAGTTTTCCTTTGGAAACCCCACAAGGGGTTACATGGGGCTGACTGTAGCCTCTGGCTTCAGGGCAGACCCACGAGGCAGGCCCTACCAATCAGTGACCCCGTTCAAGCCAGTGAGAGGGGGACACAGGGAGTTCCTGGGAACACGTGCCTTGCAAGGGGTGCTAAGTCCGAGAGTGTCGGCCACACCACAGGCACCTTCCCTCCAGGTGGGATCATCTTTCTGAGAACACAGGCCATGCTGGGCACAGCAGTGCAGCATTTTGAACACCTGGATCATTCATACCTAAGCCCGCATAGCCCTGAGCATTTTCAGCACAGGAGCCAAGAAAATTCCCCCTCCCCCCTTTTTTTTTTTTTTGAGACGGAGTCTCATTTTGTTGCCCAGGCTGGAGTGCAGTGGCACAATCTCGGCCCCGGCAACCTCCGCCTCCCAGGTTCAAGCGATTCTTCTGCCTCAGCCTCCTGAGTAGCTGGGACTACAGGCGCCCACCACCATGCCCGGCTAGTTTTTGTATTTTTAGTAGAGACGGGATTTCACCATATTGGCCAGGCTATTATCCAACTCCTGACCTCGTGATCCACCTGCCTTGGACTCCCAAAGTGCTGGGATTACAGGTGTGAGCCACCACACCTGGCTGAAAACTCCCTTTTTTGTTTAAGCCAGTTTGGGTTGGGAACTTTTCCCACTTAACAGTTGAAAGTCCTCTGGCTGGTCCATTGTGGCACCTGCAGCCACACTCCCCACTCCATCCCTAGCCTTCCCTTTCCCTCTCACATGAAAATGGAAAGCACCCCTTTGGGGGCAGCCACTTTGCAGTTGGGCTGGCTCATGGCCCAGGCCCCATGCAAAGTCTGTCTCCTCCTCCTCCTCTTCCAAAAGGAGAAGAGGTCTTTCAGGCCAGGCACTCAGCAGGGGTCCACTTAGGTCCCAGTCCAGCCCAGAGGCCACCTGTGGATGGCTCCAGATGCACCCACCCTGCTGCCTGTGACCCCAGCTGCTGGGACATGCCTGGCCCGAACCCAGGAGGGGCCATGCATCAGGGACAGTTTTGAGGGCTTCTCTACGGTGTCTTGGAGGGGCTGTGGCACAATGGAGACTACTTCTGGGGTGATGCACACATCGATTACTTGCACCAGGATCTCTGTCTTGGTGTCTGCTTTGCAGGAACCCCCATGACAACAATGCTTCATCCTCTACCAGGTCAACTTCCACTTACTTTCTGAAAAACCAGGTTCATACCTGGCTCTTAGAGATACGGAGTCACAGGCAGAGCCCACTGTATTGATGGGGAGAGGCCAGCCGGCCACTGGGAAAACCCCGACAGTCATGGCGGCAGCACACGAAGCCTGTGAGGGAGGCCAGCCTCTGCGGCCCCTGTGTGCCAGAGGCTCTGCCTCCACCATAATGGCTCACACTTGTCTCAGGTGTGAATTGGGTTAAAATGGGGAAACAGTAATACGGGCCAGGACAGCTGGGGTGGGGTAGGCTTTTTGGTTTGCTTGTTTTTATTTTTGTGGAGATGAGGTCTCACTATGTTGCCCAAGTTGGTCTCGTACTCTTGGGCTCACGCGATCCTCCTCCCTCTGCCTCCCTAGGTGCTGAGATTACAGGCGTGAGCCACGGTGCCCGTCCCGGAGTGTTTGGGTATGGTTCTGAATGGGACATATTGAGGGTCAGAATAAGTGGTGAAGAGAGGCTGGGAGTCCTAAGTGGTCAGCTGCACAGCTGGCCCTGGCTGGGCGATGAGGTAGCCGGTGGCGGGAGGAATTGCAAATCAAAGCTCGAATGGAAGTGAGAGGAAGCACACAGCTCATCCACCAGCCCCGGGCCTCAGGTACACTTACCTCCTCGTTGCGGACTCCAAACAAGGTGTGGTAGTTGCCTGGGTATCCCACAAACCTAGGAGAAAGTCAAGGTCATGAGCCTTGATGAAATCTTTCCTGTCTCCTCCCACTTCCCTGGGCTCTTGAGGCCTGAGCAGAGTTGCTGCCCCTGCCCTGGAGGGAGCACGAACTGTGGCGTAGAGTCCAGGCTGCAAGGTGGGCCTCCTGTGGACCCCCGAGCTGGGTGGGGACCAAGAGGTGGGCAGCCCCTGTTTGCTCAGAGGTGCAGGGCGGCATGGTTCCCTGTCCCCTGCCTGGGTCTCCTGTTCCATCCTCCACCCTGCCTGAGCACGGCTGGGTGATGCCTGGTGCCCAGGCAGCGGGAAACAAGCAGAACCGAGCTGGGGCCAGAGGGAGAGGTGTCCACCAACCTGCCCTTGAAGAAGGCAATGTAGATGGGTGAGGAGTAGAAGTTGACGAACTGGAAGATGAACACCTTGAGGGTGAAGGCGTCCTCGAACTTGGTCTGGGTGCGGTGCATTTCTGTGGCATGGAGAGCCTGGGCTCAGTCCCTGGGGGAGTCACTAGCATCCAACTAGGGGCCCCCTCTCCTAGGACCACCTTGCCACACACGGGTGAGGAAAAGGCCATATCCAGATATTTTAAAGAAGGGGACAAAGTATGACATTTCCAAAGTCACCCAAAAACATGTTGATAAGAGGAGCTGGGAAAATGGATAATACCTATATCCCAACACTAATAATGAATGTGGTGCACACAGGCAGGCGGTCGGGGGATGGGTCAGAGAAACAGAATAGAGGCTCGAGGCCAAGGCTGTGAAGGGGACTGGGCTCTGGTGCAGGTGCCAGAGTCAGGAGCATAAAAGGCTAAAGGTTACCGGAGGGAAAGAGGGAGGCACAACGCCCCACAGTTGCAGAAGCAGCTGGGCGGCTCCCCTCAGGGCCCTGCCCTTGGCCTTCCAGCACCAGGAACCTCTCCCCGAGACACCTGCCACCTGCATAGGTCTTTCCCTGACACCCACCTTCCCCTGGCACCCAGCAGGGTGCCTCCTCAGCACTTAAGCCCTCTCCCATTATCTGTAGCTGTGCAGGCAGCCAGTTCTGTCCCCTCTCCTAGAACCTGGGCTCCAGGGCAGGGCTGCCCGCTTTTGTTCAAGGCTATTCACCCCCAGGGCAGAGCAGGGCTGGTGAGAGGCAGCAACTTATGGAATGAATAGGTTGGTCCCTAAGTGTTTTTTCTCAGGAAATGAGACAGAGAAAGAGAAGGCTGAAGGGAGGGGACGGGAGAGGGAAGAACTGAGAGGCAGTTGCCCAGTCCAGCGGCCGATCCCCCACGCCACCCCACAGAGGCTCAGCGGCCCTATTCTGGAGGGACGTCTCCCACCTGGGGACCTCGCAGCCTGGAGGGGACCCTGTGGAGGGGCGAGAATTCCTTGGGTGCTTGAGTGCCCCCAGGGTCCTTGATCTCCAGGAAGGCCCTGCTCACTGCTCTTTTAAGGGAGCCTCAGGGGAGTCTCAGACACCTCCAGTCGGTACCACACTTAGAAATGGGGGGCACTGGCATCCTAACCCAGGGATCGTTTGTATCCCACCTGGGGTGCTAAAAACAATCAGAAAGAGAAAGAAAAGCAGGTGCCGTGGCTCATGCCTGTAATCCCAGCACTCTGAGAGGCCTAGGCAGAAGGATCACTTGAGGCCAGGGGCTGGAAACCAACCTGGGCCACATAGTGAGACCCCTGTCTCTATCGAAAAAAAAAAAAAATTCAGCTGGGCACAGTGGTCCCAGGTACTCAGGAGGCTGAGGCAGGAGGATCCCTTGAGCCTGGGCGGTCAAGGCTGCAGTGAGCCGTGATCATGCCAGGGCACTCCAGCTTTGGCAACAGAGTGAGATCCTGTCTGAAAAGAAAGAAGAAAGAAGAAAGAGAAGTGAGGCCGTGTGTGTCAGTGAGTGAGAAAGTCATGTTCTGGCTCGGGGCCGGCAGGGTGGGCCCCTGGTCAGTGGCTGGCCGGCCTCAGCCCACTCACCCCATTGTGTCAGGACGTGGGCCAGGGACACATAGATCTTGGAGAGGATGAGGATGAAGATGAGGTTCACTACAGACCCTGTGAGGCTGGCGATGCGAGAGGCCTGACAGGAGACAGGCAGTCAGAGCTGGATGAGGGGCTGCTCAGGGCCCCCCGAGGCAGGCGGCAGAGGCTCACCCAGGCTGCGAGGAGGGTGTTGCGCGACCTGGACACCACGATGGCCATGATGGCGCGGTACAGGATGATAGACACGAGGCACATGACCACGACGGCCACCTGCAGGGGCGGGGAGGCCTGTGAGCCCCTTCACAGTGGCTTGGGCACCCCAGCACCCTCAGGCCATGGCCCCTGACAGCTCTCCTAGTCCACTGCTGGCCCCAGCACTGCCTCCTCTGGGAAGCCCCCTGCCTCCAGCCCTGGCTGTACTCCCAGGCGATGTCCTTCCTGATGGGTTGTTCAGGCAGAGGTGGGGTTAGGGTTAGAGGCTGGGCCACATCTGGGTGTCAAGGCAGCCACTGTGAATGTTAGAGCCATCCCATCCCAGGAACTGGGGATTCCTGACATCTTGGCAGGGTGGGAGGGGTCCTATTAAGAAGCCCCTTTGGCTGGAAGGCAAGACAGGGTGCAGCGAATGGCCCTGCTGGGGTGCCTGCTCTCTTTTCCTTGAAACCGACCCCCTTGCTTGAAAAATGCCCCATGCCCACACCCACAGGGAGACCCTCCCAGGTCCTCTGTATGACTCTCAGCTGGGACCCCACAGCCAAGCCCTGGGCTCAGCCCCTCCCTGGAGCCTGGGCACATGGGAGCCTCTCTGCAGGGAGTGAGGATCCTGTGCCCAGAGGAGGCATCTGGCCTCGGCACCACGGTGCGATGGAGGACAAAAACCACCCCACGTGGTGCAGGAGGATGGAGGCATGAGTGGAGGGCAGGGGACCGCGTACCATCACGACGATCACCACCGAGCCAGCCAGCATGCGGCGTGCGCGGCTCCTCTCGGGGAAGTAGGGCTCGTCCTCACCCGTGATGGGGTTCGGGGCTGTCGTGGGGGCTGAGGCGGCAAACTGGGGCCGAGGCCTCTCCTGGAAGGGAGCCGGTGCTCAGTGGTGGCCCTTGCTGGGTGTGACCGTGGTCCAGCGGGGGTGGCTCACCTCGATGTCCTCGTAGTCAGAGCAGTCCCAGCGGTAGGCCAGCGTGGCACTCTTCCGCTTCCAGTACTCCAGGAGCAGCACGGCCCACAGTGCCATAAACAAGCTGAAGAAGACGGTGCCGCCGTGGTCGAACAGCCGGCCGGCCTGTGGCAGGGATGTGAAGCGTCCAGACTTGCTTGGGACTGGAGGCCCCTTGTTCCTTCCAGCATTCCTTCCTTCTGGAATGGGAATGTGCATCCCACATACATCCCCCCACTGTGTGTTTTGTTTGTTTGTTTGAGATGGAGTCTGGCTCTGTTGCCCAGGCTGGAGTGCAGTGGTGCGATCTCAGCTCACTGCAAGCTCCGCCCCCCGGGTTCACGCCATTCTCCTGCCTCAGCCTCCCAGGTAGCTGGGACTACAGGTGCTCGCCACCACGCCCGGCTAACTTTTTGTATTTTTAGTAGAGACAGAGTTTCACCGTGTTAGCCAGGATGGTCTCGATCTTCTGACCTCGTGATCCACCCGCCTCGGCCTCCCAGAGTGCTGGGATGACAGGCGTGACCGGCCCCCGACTGTGTTTTGGAAGCACAGACCCACAGAGGGGGAGGAATTTTGCCTCAGGACGGCCCACACCCAGGTCTCACCCACACCTGACTTTGAGGATGTGATTTGGGACTTTCTGAGCTGAAATTTTCATGGGATTTTGGACTAGAGTTAATGCTGTAAGAGGCTGAGACTTTGGAGGATGCTGAGATGAGGTGAATGTATTTTCCACATGGGATGGACATGAAGTTTTGGGAACCAGAGGATGAACTCTAGTGAGTTGAATTCTGGCCCCCAAAAGATAGGTTCGTTGGGAACCTCAGAATGTAATCTTATTTGAATAAGGGCCTTTGTAGATTAAGGATCTCCAGATGAGAGCACCCTGGACAAACCCTTACAAAAGGGGAGAAGAGGAACCAGCACGCAGACACAGAGGGGAAGGTCAGGTGGAGACGGAAGCGGAGATTGAAATGAGGGGGCCACAAGCCAGGGAGGACCAAGGCCCGCCAGCAGTACCAGAAGCCAGGAGAGAGGCCTGAGGTCGAATCCCCAGAAGTGGCCAAGCCTGCCAACACCTTGATTCTGGACTCCAGCCCCGGGTCTGTGAGAATGAGTCTCTGCTGTTTTAAGTCCCCATTTGTGGTCCTAGGAAACATCCAGGTGGATTCCCAGGAGTGAAATCAAAGGGCATCTGGCCCGTCAGTAGTGCCAAGGGCTCTGGGTCCAGTGCACGTGGGGTACAAGCGAGGCCGAGGTCCCTGGGAAGGTGGACAGACCTAGGAAGCATGCCAGGCAGGTGGGGGGACAGTGGGGCTCAGGGACTGCAGGAGCCTCCTGCCCAGGTCTCGTAAGCTGGGAATTCTGCTCAGAAGTCCAACCTTTTGGTTCTGCCTGTGCCCTGGCGGCTCCAGGGTTTGTCTGCCTTGGAGCCAAGGGCCAGGTGCCCCCAGAGTGCCAGAGCTAGAGTCCTGGCCTGGTGTGTCCTTGAGTGAGAAGCACTAACATGGGCCACTACTGAGTGCAGGCACTCTGCCAAGTGCCGGGAGGTGTGTGCCAGGCATAACCCCAGTTCCAGGCGAGAGAACAAAGGTTAAGGAGCTCATGGAGCGTTCCGCCTTTACACGGTGACAAGCAGGACAGGGGCTGGTGCAGGCAGAGTCAGGACCAGGACCAGGGGAGCTGCCCTCCTCATCCCCCAACTCCCAAATCCCTTACCCCACCCACCTCTTCTCATACCTGGGCCAGGGCACAGGCGCTAGAGAGCAGCCAGAAAGGGCAATCGAGGCAAAGTGGGCACATCTCAAAGCTGTCCTTGCTGCCACACAGTTCCTGCCTTCAAGGCATGGAGTGGAGGGGTGGGAGTTAATGGGGGAGGGGGACTGGTTGCTCCTCCCAGCCAGGTGCCTCCCTTGTCCTCTCTCTCCCCACCACTGCCTTTGCCAGACCCAGCATTTCTTTTTTTTTTTTTTTTTTTGAGACAGAGTCTCGCTCTGTAGCCCAGGCTGGAGTGCAGTGGTGCGATCTCGACCTTGGCGTCACTGCAAGCTCCGCCTCCCGGGTTCACGCCATTTTCCTGCCTCAGCCTCCTGAGTAGCTGGGACTACAGGTGCCCGCCACCGCACCCAGCTAATTTTTTGTATTTTTAGTAGAGACGGGGTTTCACTGTGGTCTCGATCTCCTGACCTCGTGATTCGCCCGCCTCGGCCTCCCAAAGTGCTGGGATTACAAGCGTGAGCCACCGCGCCCAGCCAGGCCCAGCATTTCTTAAGAAAATAGTTGTTTTAAAATATATGCCATGACAATGTCTGAGTTAAGTTTCTGAATTTCAGTTCCATGATAAACTAAAACAAAAGCCCATTTATTAATATTATAAGAAAGCTTACATTATTATAATAAATAAGAGTGCCAATAAAATTAGCATGGGAGCACTCCTGCCCATCTGTCAGCCTTGGAGCACTCCTGTCCATCTGTGTCAGCTTTGGAGCACTCCTGACCACCTGTCAGCCCAGGGGTGCTCCTGTCCACCTGTCAGTCTTGGAGCACTCCTGACCACCTGTCAGCCCAGGGCCTTCCTGTGCACCTGTCAGTCTTGGAACACTCCTGTCCACCTGTCAGCCCGGGAGTGCTCCTGTCCATCTGTCACCCTGGGAGCACTCCAGTCCACCTGCCAGCCTTTCAGCCATGTCCACAAGGCCCTCTGTGACACTCCTGAGGACAGGCATGTGCTCACCTCTCACCTCAATCACTTCAAGCACCAGCTGTCTGCACAGGGCCTCACACCCGGGGGTCCCCCCATCCCACATCCCTCTGGAGGCCCAGCACCAGGCCTCAGAGCTGCGGAGAGGGAACACTCACGTGGGTATATCTGAGAACACCAGGAAGCAGCCCACCAGGAACACCAGTGTGCCCACCACCGCTGCTGGCAGGAGCCAGCCTGTGTAAAACCCTGTAGAGAGGATGGCAGGGCTCCACCATTAGGAACCCGGGCTTGGGGGCCCCAGGTAGGGGTCTACACAGCCATGCTTGTCCCCTAGGGACCACCCTCAGCCCAGCTTGGGGGCTGGGGCCCTATGTGAGGAAGCCAAGAGGTGCACAGGTCTCCCTGGCAGCTCTGGCATGGCCCCACCTTCTGGGCCTCTGCCCTAGACTCTGGACACCACACTGACCCTGACACCAGTCCTGCTGGGATTCCGGCCCACCAGGCTCTCCACCTCTGGATGCCCTCTCAGCCAGCTCACTCCAGCCAACCTGCCCAGGATGGACAGAGAAGTCCCTCCACGTCCTGCTCACCACAGAAGTGTGGGCCCACCCATGTTCCAGCCCCAGGGAAACCACGGGTCATTCTGGGTGCCTCCCTCCCCACCGCCCAACCCCCACCCTGGCCCCTGCCTCATCTGACCACAGCCACAATCCCTCAGTTACCCCAGGCCCTCAGCATGTACCCCGACTGCCTCCCATAGGCCCCAATCCTGTCTCCTGCCTGTCTCTGCTGGCCAGAGTGACTGCTGTGAAATGCAAGTCTGCCTGGAGCCCAGATGCAGCCCTGGCCCTGCTTGCCACAGCAGCCCTCAGCCTGGCCATACTGTTCCAGGGTTGCTGCTCCAGGCCCTGAGATGGCCGGGTGAGTCCTGGCACACAGGAGCTGTGCCTCCACCCCAATGCTGTACCCCAACTGCCCTTCCATGCCTGCCGGCCCCACCCACTGCCCTGGCTGGCTACATTGTCTGGGTCCACTGTGGGGCTGTGTGTGGGGAGGAGAAAGGACTTTGGAAGTTCTGGGGCACAGAATGAAGGGGCTGGGGCCGACCCAGGATGGGGAAGGGAGGGTGCCAAGAGCTGAGTGGGGTGAGGGCAGCCAGGACCCAGGAGGAACGGCTCTGGGGTTACCTGGGGCAGATGGGCATCTGGAAGGTGCTGGCCTGCTTGGAGATGAGAGGCTTGGCCTGGACCCAGGCAGGGGTGACCTCCCTAGGATGGAAGTTTCTGGGGAGGCCCCAGGGCCTCATGGGCCAGTGACAGTCAGGGAGGGAGTCAGGAGAGACCCCCACCAGCAGAAGGGGTTCTCAGCACTGTTACTGGGTCATTAGGAGGCCAGGGCCCAGCATCATCATGGCACCCAGTTAGAGTGACTAGGTTTGGGGAGAGCCAGGAGGGCAGCCCAGCAGGAGTCAGCCAGGCGAGGCCAAGAGCCGTGCCCACTGTCCAAGCCCGCACGCATGCCGCCCTCCAGGGGCATGGACTGGCAAATTGTTACAACCTGAGACCAAGCTGGGGGAGCCCAGGTGGTCTGGGGGGAAGCTGGGGGGACTCACCGAGCCAGGCGAAGTAGAGGGCCACCTTCTCTCCGAAGTACCTGCGCACGTGGTCCAGGGGCTGGTACTTGTTCCACTTGCCCCAGTGTGCCCAGTGCTGGAAAAGGACTTGGCGCTGGTTGAGGTGCGGAGCCTGTGGGCCCTCTGGGGGCGTCTTGAAGGGGCCCTGGGGGCGAGAGGACTGTGGGCAGGAGACTCTCCCTGCTTATCCCACCGGGCACTGCTGTAGGTGCGGGGACTTCAGTGTGGGACATGGGCAGATGAGGCCCGGGAGTTTGGGATTGCTCCATGAAGAAAAAATAGAGTAATGTGGAGGGGTGGGTACAGGGTGGTCCAGGAGGACCTCTCCAAGGAGGGGACATGTGTGGTGAGGCCTCTCTGACTCCTGGGCTGTGAGGGTTCAGGGCAGGGAAGAGCCTGGAGAGGCCACCCTGGGAGAAGCCAGTGGCCTTGGTCCAGGGCCCAGCACCTTCTCTGGGTTGGAGATTCCCCAGGCTGGTGTCCTGTGCTGTGCGTCCTGGGCCCTGGCTGGCAGAAGGAGCCGCCCCATTGAGGTGGGACATCTGGCATTTCCACAGCCACTTTTCATTTAACCTCCATGATGGCATTGGGGCAGGACTGGCCCCTGGCCACACAGCAGTGGGCTTAGGCCTGACCAGGCCCCGGATGCCCTGGCTGCCTGCGAGGCCCCTGCCCTGCTTGACCAAGGGGAAGGCTCGGGTGGCGGGGGGTAAATGGCCTCCTGCTCCCCACGGTGGCTGTTTTCTCAGGGATGATGGTAAGGCTGACAGGAACAGGTGCAGCAGCAGCTGCCCCGGTCAGTGCCCGCTTTGGCATTGCCTCAGTTTACCCAGCTTCTGGAGGGGATAAGAGACCTCACTGTGTTTCCCAGCAAGAGAAGCTACCCAGAGAGACGGAGCCATAGCATCCAGAGCCCAGGGACTGGCCTATTCCCGTGTTAGGCACCACAGTGTGGGCTGCAGTCCACGCAGAGCTGGACCTGAGGCCCTGGACAGGCCATGGGATGGCCTGGTCACATCGCCACGTGTGTGCGTTTAGTGTTCTGACTCCTGGGTGGTCACGCCGCCTGACTGTGCCTGCCCCACACCCGCCTCCCTGGGGCCAACAGGACCCAAGGGGACTCATCCCCCATACCCAGGCTGGAGCCCCCAGTCCCCGAGCGCACCGGGCTCAGTTGTCAGGCAGTGATGACCAACCTTGCGGCCAGAAGCTCGTGGAGTCTATGCAGGTTTTCTTAGGCTGGTGTCCTGTGCTGTGCGTCCTGGGCCCTGGCTGGCAGAAGGAGCCGCCCCATTGAGGTGGGACATCTGGCATTTCCACAGCCACTTTTTCATTTAACCTCCATGATGGCATTGGGGCAGGACTGGCCCCCTGGCCACACAGCAGTGGGCTTAGGCCTGACCAGGCCCCGGATGCCCTGGCTGCCTGCGAGGCCCCTGCCCTGCTTGACCAAGGGGGAAGGCTCGGGTGGCGGGGGGTAAATGGCCTCCTGCTCCCCACGGTGGCTGTTTTCTCAGGGATGATGGTAAGGCTGACAGGAACAGGTGCAGCAGCAGCTGCCCCGGTCAGTGCCCGCTTTGGCATTGCCTCAGTTTACCCAGCTTCTGGAGGGGGATAAGAGACCTCACTGTGTTTCCCAGCAAGAGAAGCTACCCAGAGAGACGGAGCCATAGCATCCAGAGCCCAGGGACTGGCCTATTCCCGTGTTAGGCACCACAGTGTGGGCTGCAGTCCACGCAGAGCTGGACCTGAGGCCCTGGACAGGCCATGGGATGGCCTGGTCACATCGCCACGTGTGTGCGTTTAGTGTTCTGACTCCTGGGTGGTCACGCCGCCTGACTGTGCCTGCCCCACACCCGCCTCCCTGGGGGCCAACAGGACCCAAGGGGACTCATCCCCCATACCCAGGCTGGAGCCCCCAGTCCCCGAACTCACATCGTGCAGGGGGAAGGCAGCGCTGAGGACACCCTCTGCCAGAAGCTGGTGGATCCCAAGCAGGTTTTTTTTCTCGTGGCCATACGGGGTCTTGGCCAGGATCTCAAACAGCTGCAGGGGGTGTGGAGGATGGTGCGGGTCACCGATCACGTAATAGCAGAACAGGGATGTCCTAGCTAGCCTGTCTTCAGGCCAAGGCCACGGACGGCCTCTCTTAGCCTTCTGGTGACAATAGCTATCTGATGGATCGCTATTTGTGTCACCACCTCACATGCAGGATGCCCCTGCGCCAGGGTGGCCTCATTCTCCCGCTCTGCAGGCTCGGAGGCCTTGACCAGCGCCACACGGCATGTGGGGGTTGAGTCTGCACCCAAAGCTGGGCCCCCGCCTGGCCATGCACAGCCCACTCTGAACCCGCACCCTGGGTGACGGTGAACACAGCAGCCTGGGAGTCAGCTGTGTCCAGGGTGTGCCTTGCCCCTACCTGGGCAGCCCACGTGACTGTGTGCCCCGTGGTGGTCCGCAGGGCCTCTCCTGGGTAGGCCTGGACTGGCCCTTCCCTGCCTGCAGGCCTCAGGAGCAGGCCTCCTGCCAGGGTGCCTTCGGCCTGCCCCACCTGGTGCCGCCCATCCTTGGACGATGCTGCAGGGCGGGTCTGCTCCCAGCCAGCAGGACCCACCCTGCCTGGGGCTAGTCTCGGCTGTCCCACGTGTCCATAAATCTAATATCTATTTTGAGCCCTGGGGTCCCAAAGGGGAACTGGGCCCTTCCCCACCCCTCCCCTATCCCAGACCATGGCCTGCCCTGTGTTTCGAGCTGAGGTCAGCCTCTACAGTTTCCAAAGCCTCCAGGACTAGGCCTCAGGCCTCTGATCTCAAGCGGGCCTTTCTGTGTCCATGGAGGCTGAGGGCTGGCAGGATCCTCAGAGCCAGGTCAGGGTTTGGGGCCCGCAGCAGGGACCCCCACTCACAATTTGGTGCCTCTTGGTGCTTGTGAAGAAGGTATCCTGGTTGTCACTCCCGAGGAAGCTGTGGGCATGTGAACGGTGCAGAAGGTTTGGGGCCCAGGTGCTGGTGCACATGCAGGAGCACAGGCCTGCGGACACAGCCCTCGCCCCAGGAGAAGCAGCTGGCTCCCTGGCAGGTCAGTGGCTCCCGATTTTGCCTTTCACATCCCCGGGAACAGGAGGCCACAGGAGCCCCCAGATACCCAGAACCCCTCACCACACACAGAGTGGGGGGCAGCAAACTGTGGTCGGGCACAGGGCAGGGCGGTGCAGAGAGGGCCAGGCTGGCCAGGGAGGCCCATCCCGTGTGCCGCCCTGAAGCTCCGGCATGGGGCTGAGGGTGCTCGTGGGCAGTGTGGACAGTGACTGGGCAGGGGTCCTCCCTGGGAAACCAGAATCTTGGGAAACCATGGGTGGGGCAACACGGAGTGAGACTGAATTTCCCACCAGCCCCAAAAGGAGGCACCCCGTGTGGCAGAAAGGCTGCCCTCAGCAGTGGTCCCCGACAGCAGTCCCTGCCACTTCTGGACTCCCCCAGTCTATAGGCCTGGTGCCATAGTGCGACTGGCTTTGTCCGGTAGTAATGTGTGTGGACGACACACGAGTCGTTTCCAGGAGGGAGTCAGTGTGGGCAGAACTGGTCCCTGTTTTCTACCTAGGCAGTTGGGGAGGCTGTGATGAGACAGAGCCTCCATCACCCAGGCCCTGAGAGACCGTGGTGAGCAGGTGCCGCACTGACCCACCACACGTGTGCCTGAGCAGGAACTGGACCTTGCGTGTCCAGCCACTGGGCCTTGAGGGGTATCTGTCCTGCAGCACAACCGCCCTAGCCTGGCCGATGCAGCTGGTCTGGAAACGCAGACACGTGACAAGCATGCCCACCTGGCCTGATTCCCTGCCGAAAACTCGAGGTGAGGGGAGTCCTGGGGAAGGATCAAGTTCCGCTCACTCATGCACCGACTCCCATTCACTCCTGTTCTTTCCTCTGACTGGCAGGGCCCCTGCCTTACCGTGGCAGCTTGTTCACTCTGAACTGGCAGGAGTAGTACTCGGGGGGCACGTCTGGCACAACCTCCAGCAGGACATTGGGGATGCCCAGCCATGCCAGCAGCTCGGCCGACCAGTTGGAGGCCTGGTTGGGTAACTCCTGGAAGGAAACGTCAGTGGCTCCTCCCACTGCTGAGAGGAGGGCAAACGCCCCACGTGGGAGTGGAGGTTGTGCAAGTTTGCAAATTGGGCAGCGGGCAAAGGGGCTCCAGCAGAGCGAAGGAGCGCGGTAGACCCTGGGAGGGCCCAGGAGAACCCCTTTCCTTCTCAGGGCCTCAGGCTCCGAGGCCACTTAGCCTGTCAGTTTGTAGCCCAGAGCCCCTCAAGTGGAAAAGGGATGGGAATTGGTGAGTAGCGTGTCTCTGCCACCCGCAGCAGTGAGGGTCAGGCCAGCCAGTACGGTGGGTGGCGGACCCACGTCCGGGCCCAAGATGGTCCAGGTCCCTGAGGTCACCTGGAGGCAGCCTTCTCCACCCCACGTCCACAGGCTGGGCCCTCAGCAGGTGGCCTGGTGGGGGTCTGGGCCTGGAGGGGTCAGCTCAGTGCGCACACACTGTTCACCCGACCCCATCTCCCGTGAGCCCACCATGGGGGATGCCACCACCTGCCCCGTTTGCCCGGTGATGTTTCTTGGGGTCTGGTGTTGGGGTGGGTAAGAGGAGCCCTCCCAAGGCTGTCGGCATTGGCAGCTGGATGCAGTGTTTGGGGACCAGTCACCAGTAACCCTGGCTGGGGGGACCTCCAGGCCCACCCTGTCCCCATGCCTCCCGCGTACCTGCAAGGGCAGCTTCAGGCGCAGGTCTTCGGCGTAGTAGCAGAGCACAGCCCAGGAGGCGCTGAGGAGGGCGTAGTGCACTGTGGTGTTCCCGTCCTGGACGGCATGCTGTAGGCACCCAGGGCTCCGTGAGAGCCTGAGGGTGCACGTGTGTGTCCATTTGCACTCTTAGGAAAACACTGGCATTTCTGTAGCCATGGTAACACCTGACTTTGAATCTCCTATTTGATACATGACACCTGCTCCTGTGGACACGCCTCTGAAAGCTAACCAGGCCTCGACAGCCCCGTTGGGGAGTCGGCCCCAGCAACAGATTCGCTGCAGACAGCAAGCTGTTGGGGCTGGCATCACCTGCAGCCTCCCCTAAGGCTAGGGAGAGCCTTGCCCTGCTGGCCAGACCACGCTGACCCACACCCACCTCCGGGCTTGAGGGGCAGCACCTCCAGCTTTTGGTTTTCAACAATGAACAGTCGCCTCACCTTTGATCAGTCACCAGGTGTACATGCACGTTGTGCACAGACACGTTTCCGTGTGTGTGTGTACATATGGGTGGGCACTACTGTTTATGTTCACATGTGCACGTGTGTGCCAACATGTGACAGGCGCTCCTGGAGCCCGGGGTGGGTTGAGACAGGGATCTTCAGTCCAGTGGACAAGTGTCTCCTCTGAGTGCGAAACCCTTTAGTCCAGTGGCCCTCAGCCCTCACAGCCATCTGGGGTCCCCAAGTGCCAAAGCCACGGCCCCAGCTTGGGCAAAATGGAACAGAGTCAAGGGCAGACCCGGGCCCCCGGCTGGCTGTGATGTGCGCTGAGGGCTGACAATTGTCCTGGAGACCGAAGACCAGGCACACTTTGGGCAACGTGCTGGAACCACCGGTGTCCCCTGCAGTAGTCCCCACTGCCCTCAACGAAAGGGCAAACCTGCCCAAGTCTGGATGGTGACCTTGGAAACTCATGGGACCACAGCACCCAAGCATCTCTGTCCATAATAAAAGCAGGTGTCTTTCACCTCCACCTCCCAGACACTGAAGCAGATCCAGACTCAGGAGTGGGGGGCCGTTAGCTCTGTGGGCTCCATGTGCCAACACCTGAGAAGGCCCTGGAAGGAAGCCAGGGAGAGTGGGGCTGGCAGCATGGGGTCAGGGGATGTGGCAAGTGGGGGCTGTTCCCTGTGTGTTCTGGACAAGGAGTAGGAAACGTGGGAA
This sequence comes from Rhinopithecus bieti, assembly GCF_001698545.2. Classification (NCBI taxonomy): domain Eukaryota; kingdom Metazoa; phylum Chordata; class Mammalia; order Primates; family Cercopithecidae; genus Rhinopithecus; species Rhinopithecus bieti. Next base: position 764,673 of record NW_016821943.1, on the reverse strand, counting down.
TGAGAAGGTGGGCGAGGGAAGAAAGGCACGGAAGGTGGAGGGGAGTCGGATGCAGGACTAACTCAGTCCACAGCAGGTTAAAACCAACCAGGACACCATCATGACCATGAGAGCCAGCCAGGACTGGGGAAAGATGTCTGTCACACACGCCACCAGCAATGGCTAAGTAGGCAGAACAGACAACAAGCTCCTGAGCCTTAATAAGAAAAAGGCAGGTGAGGCCGGGCGTGGTGGCTCATGCCTGTGATCCCAGCACTTTGGGAGGCTGAGACAGGCAGATCCCTTGAGGTTCATGACCAGCCTGGCCAACATGGGGTAACCCCATCTCTACTAAAAATACAAAAATTAGCCAGGTATGGTGGTGCACACCTGTAATCCCAGCTACTCAGGAGGCTGAGGCAGGAGAATCACTTGAACCCAGGAGAGAAAGGTTGCAGTGAGCCGAGATCGCGCCACTGCTCTCCAGCCTGGGTGACAGAGTCAGACCCTGTCTCAAAAAAAAAAAAAAAAAAAAAAAAAAAAAGGCAGGTGACTTGGGAGGCTAAGGCAGGCAGACTGCTTGAGCCCAGGAGTTCCAGACCAGCTAGGACCACAAAGTGAGACCTCATCTCTACAAAAAATACAAAAACTTTGCCGGGCACGGTGGTGTGGGCCTGTAGTCTCAGCTCCTCAGGAGGCTGAGCTGGGGAGATGGCTTGAGCCTTGGGCCTCAGGAGATTGAGGCTGCCGTGAGCCGTGACTGCACCACTGCACTCCAGCCAGGGCAACAGAACAAGACCCTGTCTTGTTAGGCCGGGCGCGGTGGCTCACGCCCATAATCGCAGCACTTTGGGAGGCCGAGGCAGGTGGATCACAAAGTCAGGAGTTTGAGGCCAGCCTGGCCGACATGGTGAAACCTTGTCTCTACTAAAAATACAAATATTAGCCAGGCATGGTGGCAGGTGCCTTGTAGTTCCAGGTACTTGGGAGACAGAGGCAAGAGAATTGCTTGAAACCAGGAGGCGGAGGTTGCAGTGAGCCGAGATCGCACCACTGCACTCCAGCCTGGGCAACAGAGCAAGACTCTGTCTCAAAACAAAAAACAAACAACAAAAAAAAACCTCTGTCTCAAGAAAAAAAAAGAAAAAGGCAAGTGACCCAATAGAAACAAGAGCAAAAGACACAAAAAGGCAATTCACATTATTGGAAACATAAATGGACCATAAACGTGAAAAATGCTCAACCGGCAGCACTGTTCACAATAGCAAAGACATGGAGTCAGCCTCAGTGCCCGTCAGTGGTGGGCTGGATAAAGAAATGTGGTACCTATGTACCATGGAATACTATGCAGCCATAAAAAAGGACAAGCTCTTGTCCTTTACAGGAATGTGGATGGAGCTAGAGGCTATTATCCTTAGCAAACTAATGCAAGAACAGAAAACCAAATACTGTATATTCTCACTTAGAAGTGGGAGCCCAACAATGAGAAGTTATGAACACAAAGCGACCAACAGACACTGGGGCTTCCTTGAGGGAGGAGGGAGAGGAGCAGAAAAAATGACTATTGTGTGCTAAGCTTAGTACCTGGGTGACGAAATCATCTGTACAACAAACTCCCGTGACATGAGTTTACCAATATAACAAACCTGCACATGTGCCCCCGAACCTAAAGTAAAAGTTAAACAAAAATCTCAACTTCTTTAAGAAGCAGGGAAAATGCAAATTAAAACCTGGTTGAGGCTAGGCGCGGTGGCTCACGCCTGTAATCCCAGCACTTTGGGAAGCCGGGGTGGGCGGATCACCTGAGGTGAGGAGTTCAAGACCAGCCTGGCCAATATGGTGAAACCCCGTCTCTACTAAAAATACAAAAATTAGCTGGGCGTGGTGGCGCACGCCTGTAATCCCAGGTACTCGAGAAGCTGAGGTAAAAGAATCTCTTGAACCCGGGAGGTGGAGGCTGCAGCGAGCCGAGATCTCGCCATTGCACTCCAGCCTGGGAAACAGAGCAAGGCTCTGTCTCAAAAACAAACAAGCACACAAGCACACAAACCATGGTGAGCCACAACCACATCCCAACTGATGGGTAAAACTTTAAAAGTCTGCAGTACCAAGTGTTGAGAAGTTACAAAGCAAGGGGCCTCAGGCCACTGCTGATGGTGGAAGCGGGGCCACCACATGGGGAGTGGTGTGGCCATCCATCTGCACATGCCTCAGCCTGGCACCCCTACTCCCAGAAGTTCCTGCCCACAGGCACAGGGATACACAACGTGTGTGCGCGCACACACAAATGAATTTACAGTAGCTGATTTTCATAATCGTCCCAGACTGGGAACGAGTCAAATGCCCATTCTCACAGCATCCATAAGCAAAGACTGGAATTCACACGCACAGCTGCCTGTGGCAAGGCAAGGGCGGGGCCCGGGGCAGCAGTCATCAACCACACCGGCGGGCCTCACCGCAGGAATGACCCCGCACGTGATTCAGCTCTGCCAATCTCAAAGCCAGGCTGTATTGCTTGATGATGTCAAATTGGCACTAAAATGGTAAAGAAACCCTGAGTGTGATGAACATAAAACTCAAGACTGATTACTCTGTGGAGAGGGAGAGGACAGGTGACAGCACAGCTTGCTCCTAGGGACAGAGGAAGCTGGTCAGAGGAGGGCGGAGAAGGAGCCGCGTGGACAGACCTGGCAATGAGCGGGGAATACAGCAGGGTGAGAGCTGGGCTCTGCATCCCAATCCCTAGCTGCCCCAAGCCCTGCCTGTGCACGCCTGTGCCCACACACCCAGCATCCTCTTGCCTAGTTCCTGTTTCTCACGCTCCCTGGACCTGTTGCTTAAATGATTCTAAGTGGTACCTCCCATTATCACTGAAAACAAACACGTGAAAGGACTTTTTAAGCTGTTAATTCTGTAAGCACACTGAGAGTCATAAACACAAATGACATGCCTACACAAAAGCTTTAATGCTGGAGGTGGGACACATGAATGGCAAAGGTAGTGTCAGAGTTTTCAGGTGACCCTGAGGGCTCCGGCCTCTACGAGAGAGCTGAGTGTGCCAGGAGGGATCAACGTTTACCCCGGCCTCTGGACAGCAGCTCCCTAGCCACAGGGAGGAGCTCATGGTGGGTGGCAGGGGGGCGGGGGGCGCTGATCTGCTCTGGAGTTCTGGACACCATGCCCTCAGGCCTCATGCGGCAAGGTCATGGGTCACAGAGTGGATGCAGGGCCTTGGGCCTTGCCTATGACCGCCTCCACGTACCTGGTCTACACGCAGCCCAGCCGCACGAAGATTATCCAGAAAAGTCTCCCGCCAGGTCCTGTGCGTGTCTGTTCTGTCCCGGGAGGCACTGTTCTGCTGCCAGTCTAGCTTCAGGTCCTCCTCCCAAACAAGGACAAAGTCTGCTGGGAACCAACAGGGACAGAGGCAGGAGCCTGGCTACGTGGCAGTGGCTGGCCCGGGGAAGGGCTGCCAGTATCCTAGCCAGGACGCAAGGGAGAGCCAGGCACTTGGACACTTGGGGCCGGTTCCTTCCCGGTCCCCTCTCATCCCAGCCAGGGCTGGGAGGACTCAGGGAGCACTTCCAGGTTCCAGGAAAGCCCTGCATTGGCCTGAGTGGGGAACGGAGGCCTGGAGAGGGGTTGGGTGTGGCCCTCTGAGATCCCTGCAGAGTAAGTCCCAAACTCCTAAAGGGGTCTTTAAGGACTTCAGGTGCAAGGCACTGTCAGACTTCCCTTCCTGCCACAGAGAATCATCAGCGCTGGAGAAAGTTTCTGAAGCCCCTGATTTTCTGGCATGAGACAGCGATGGATGCTGGGCTCAGGCCCTCGAGAGAAGAGGAGCGTGTGAGGTGAGCCTTCCCTTCCCTTCTTCCTGGGGGCATTTCCCAAACCACAAGGAGGGCAATAGAGCTCAAGCAGAGGTGTTGGTGGGCGAAGCGAATGGGCATCCGAATTAGGTGCTGCTAAGGGGGCTGGAGCTTGGGAAGAAGACGGAGCCACTGGCTCTGTGAGAAAGTCCCCCAGGCCCTTGGAGCACCAAGCTATTCACACACAGAGGCAGCTGCTGGAGGCCAATGGCTGACAAAGATTCCAGAGGATACACAGGGCTGGGGAATCTGAGCTCCAGCTGGAACACCCTGGTCATCCAGCAGAGACTCGCAGGCCACACCCAAGGAGTAAGGACGATGGAGTCCCCCCTTCTCTGCAGGGGATACATTCCAAGACCCCAGTGGATGCCTGAAACTGTGCAGAGTACCAAACCTGTATGCACTCTTTCCCTATACCTACCTATAATATGCACATACCTATGATATACCTATGATAACCTTCCTACGGTGAAGGTTAATTTATGAATTAGGAGTAAGAGATGAAAATAACTAATAATAAAATAGAATTATAACAGAATACTGTAGTAAAAGTTATGTGAATGTGGGCATTCTGTCTCTCTCTTTTTTAATATCTTATCGTGGCTGGACATGGTGGCTCACGCCTGTGATCCCAACACTTTGGGAGGCTGAGGCAGCTGGATCACCTGAGGTCAGCAATTCAAGACCAGCCTGGCCAACATGGTGAAACCGTGTCTCTACTAAAATAGAAAATCAGCCAGGCGTGGTGGCAGGTGCTTGTAATCCCAGCTATTCAGGGGTGGCAGGGGAGGG
>NW_016821943.1:739022-757674 GCF_001698545.2 Rhinopithecus bieti | reverse complement strand
CTCCCCTCCCCTCCCCTCCCCAGCCCCTGGCACCCACCAGTCTACCTTCTCTATGAATTTGACTCTCTGGGGACCTCATATAAGTGGAATCACATCTGTCCTTTTGCGACTGGCTGATTTCACGTAGCGTAATGTCCTCAAGGCTCATCCCCATTGCAGCCTGTGTCAGAATTTCCTGCCTTTTTATGGCTGAATAAATCCATTGGATTTAAGTACCACATTTTGCTTACCTAGTCATCTGTAGGTGGACACGTGGATGGCTTCCACCTTGATATGGGCTGAACTAAGTTTCCCCAAAATTTATATATCAAAAGCCCCACCCCGCAGTCCTCAGAATGAAACTGTATTTGGAGATTAGGTTATTAAAGACCCATAATGGCTATTAGGGTGGGCCCTAATCCATGACAGCTGGTGTCCTTGTAAGAGGAAGAGACCCCGGAGGTGTGAGGACACAGGGAGAAGGCGCGTCTGCAAAAGCCAAAGAGAGGCCTCCAAGCCACCAGCCCTGCCTCACCCTCACCTCGGACTTCAGCCCCCAGAGTGTGAGAAAAGAAAGTTCTGCCATCTAAGCCCCGCAGGTTGTGGTACTTTTTTTTTCTTGGAGATGGAGTTTCGCTCTTGTTGCCCAGGCTGGAGCACAATGGCGCGACCTCGGTTCACTGCGACCTCCGCCTGTTGGGTTCAAGCGATTCTCCTGCCTCAGCCTCCCAAGTAGCTAGGATTACAGGTATGTACTACCACGCCTGGCTAATTTTGTAGTTTTAGTAGAGACAGGGTTTCTCTATGTTGATAGGGCTGGTCTCAAACTCCCGATCTCAGGTGATCCACCTGCCTCGGCCTTCCAAAATGCTGGGATTACAGGCGTGAGCCCTGTGCCTGGCCCAGGCTGTGGTACTTCTTATGACAGTCCCGGCAGACGAATGCACGCCTTCCAGCTACAGTGAGTGATGCTATGGCTGTACAGGTATCTCCCCGGGGCCCACATCCCATGCTTGTGGGTGCTCATCCAGGGAGGATGTGCTGGCTCTTATGGGAACTCTTGTGCTGAATTCTCTGAGGAACTGCTGTTTTCCTTAGTTTTCTAGTTGCACCATTTTACATTCCCTCCAGCAACGCACAAGTGAGCCTGTTTCTGCTCATCCTCATCAACACTTGTGATTTTTTTTTTTTTTTTTTTTTTTTTGATGGAGTCTCGCTCTGTTGCCCAGGCTGGAGTGCACTGGCGCCATCTCGGCTCACTGCAAGCTCTGCCTCCCGGGTTCACGCCATTCTCCCGCCTCAGCCTCCCGAGTTGCTGGGACTAAAGGCACACGCCACCACACCCAGCTAATTTTTTGTATTTTTAGTAGAGACGGGGTTTCACTGTGTTAGCCAGGATGGTCTCGATCTCCTGAACTCATGATCCACCCGCCTGGGCCTCCCAAAGTTCTGGGATTACAGGCATGAGTCACTGCACCCGGACGATTTTTTTTAAGTAGTAGCCATCCTGGTGGGAGGAGGTTAGGGTCTCTCTAGCACTGAGGGGACAGCAGGGTGGGTGGGGTGGGTGCTGGGAGCCCGGGTGGTGCTGGTACAATCCCCTGGGAGTTGGTGGTAGCTCCGGGCAGACAGAGGCAGTGGGTTGGGGGTGGATCAAAGAGATTTTGAAGGTACAAAAGGGGTGGAGTGCAAGAGATAAGAGTCAGAAATGACCCAAGTTGCGGCTGAGCAGCTGGAGGATGGTAGAGGGGACGGGAGCAGGAGGGAGGGGGCTGCCCTGTCTGCTCTCCAGAGCCCTCCTGGCCCCACCCCATCAGTAGGGAGCCCCCTTTCCTGCTGTTCTTCCTGCTGTGGTTTGCTCACCCCGAGGCCCTCACCCCAGTGCCCCATCCCCAGGCAACTGGCCCCAGAGCAGCCTGGTTACTGAGGAGGCCACCCCCCGCCTGCTGCCCCTAGGGACACCCCAGTGGTGTCCCCACCCTCAGGACCAACATGGGTGTGGTATAGATGCTGGGAGGGGCTTACCAATCCGGGGCTTGGCAGGGCTCCCAGCTCCAGCTCTGCAGGCGGCCGCTTGCTGTCCACCTGGCTGGAAGGCACGGAGGATGGAGGAGCGTATCAGCATCTGCCCACGATGACTACTCCCACCCACCCTACCCTGCAGCCATCCTCGCCTCCAACCTGTCCCTGCCCTGCCCCAGAACACTCAGGACCACAGAAGAATGTGCAGCGGGTGGGTAGGGGTGGAAGTTGAGGGGGGTGGGTAGGGGTGGAGGTCAGAGGGTGAAGCCCCAGGATGCGCAGGTGAGAGGAGCAGCAGGCAGGGCCAGAGGGCACCACCAGCCCTGGGCCTCCAGCCATCTCCCCTCCTCCTCAGACCAGGACCAGGGGTGCCTGCCCTGCTGGCCTCCAGGGGCAGAGGGGAGCTAGACTGCTCCCAAAGTGGCCCTGAGGACAGAGGTGGCCATGGCGACCGAGAGTGTCTAGATGCTCGAGGTGAGAGGCCCTGCGCCCTCCCCGGAGGCTCATCTCAGCTGTGCTTGGGGCAGCAGGAAGGGGCCCCATGTCCACCCGCAGGCTGCTGGGGCAGATGTGTGGCCCAGAAGAACCAGGAAGAGGGCCCTCCACAGCCAGGGCCACCTGCATGGCCTTGAAGGCCCGGGATTCAGCCTCTCCCCACAGGCTCACAGCGCATCTATGGCCTCCTGGTGACGAGGTGGAGCCCTACAGATGGACCTGGGTGCTGCTGTGGCCCTGCACTGACTGGGACTGGCCCCACAGGGAGGGCCCTGCTCTGGTCTTGCCTTTGCCTGGCCGAGCCCCCCTTACTCTCCTGGCTCCTATCTGAACACCAGTGGGTTCTGCTCAGTCTCCGCAGTCAGGCCGGGCCAGGCGGGCGGTGATCTGACTGTGTGTGTTGAGGACAGGGTGGTGAGGGCTTGGGGGTTGCCAGGGGATGCAGGGGAAACACGGTGATGCCCATCCACCCCCAAAGGCTCTGGGCCCAGGGTGGGGACATAGACCCAGGCAGCGAAGGACCTCCGAAGTCGCACCACGGTCTCCTGGGCGCTGTGTTACCTCCAAGGTGTGGGCTGTGCTCCCGTAAGAGTCCCTCTTCTCTGCCTCAGGGGGGCTCACATCGATCAGGACGGTGCTGTCCTCTTCCTGGGCCCGCCACCGCAGCATCCTGCTTCTGCACCCACCAAGGTTGGGTGAGGACAGGGGTCAGAGAGGAGATGCGTGAGACCCACTCCTGGAGCCTCCACACTGCCTGCTGTGAGCTCACTTTACAGACTTGACTCAGAGTAGAATGGGGCCACGCAGGCCCGGCCAACTCTCCAGGCCATGAGCACATGGAGAACCTCCTAGCCAGTTGCTAGTTCCAGGAAGAAACCAGTGAGTGGAGGGAGTGTCTGGCAGGCCTGGCACAGCAGGCGTCTGTCCGTCTGTCCATCCAGTGAGTGCCCGTCTCCCCCAGCCCTGAATACCGTCCACTCTGCCTGGGTACTCAGTGGAGCCTGAGAAGGCCCAGAAAGGTGGGCCTGGAGTACAGACAACCCTCCCTCTCTTATCTGTAGGGTGGAGCCATGTGAGCCAGGGACAGGCAACCCCTCAAGTCGCCTGCCTTCGCTCATGGCCTGAGGACCCAAAGCCAGGACCCCTAGGCCCTGAGCTCCCCAGCAAGGGCCTGATGGAGCCCGGCCTCACTCCTCTTGGGGGTCCCAGCTTCCTCCTGCACCTTAGCCCCAGGGGTCTCTCTCTGTGGGAGGACAGGTGCTGTGGCTCCCCGTCTTGGGCTGGCAAAACGGGGCCAAGAGCATGACATCTGTGGCCCTGGAAGGAGGGGTTTCAAGCTGGGGCTGGTGTTTTGAGCTGCGATAATGACCAGACGGTGTGACTGTGGAGGCACCACAGGAGGTCGGAGGGGGTGACCTTCTAGTCCTACCCTTCACTTCCGATTAGCAGAGGCCCAGACAGACTGAGCCCAGACCACCTGCGCCTGCCTGCCCCTGAAGCCCAAGCCAGGTCTCAGTGTTAGGACTCAGCCCCGGCCCCAGGCTGGGAGCCTCACTACTGACTGAGGGGCGTTCCTGGAGGAAAGTCCCCGAGGAGTTTCAGCCACCCACCAGCCCCCCGTGTCCCCCATCCCGCTGTGGTGGGCAGGCGGGCCCCTCCTCAGACCTCTCTGAAGAAAGAATGGGGGATGCCCCCACCCCAATGAAGGGACCTGCTCCATGGGGGAGTCCCTGGGCAGGCAGGAAACCAACCCTGGGTGTGCCCTGTCCAGAGCTGCACTGAGCGTGTGTCCCTCCTTGTGCCCCAAGGGGCTCTGGAGACCAGGGCAGGCCCTGGCACTGCCTCCCCACAGGCCAGGGTGTGTGAAGGTCCTGGTGGGCTGGGGCGCTGCCCTGCCTCCCTAGAGTCCAACGCTCCACCTTCTCCCTGTGGCCCGCACGTCTAGGCTGGGTCCCCACCTGGCACAGTGGCTTCCAGAAGAGGCCTCGGAGGTCACAGCCCACCTCTCAGCGTGAGCCTGGTCTTGGCAGTAGAGTTCAGGCACCACTACAGGACAGAGGGTGGGGAGGGGCGGCCCTTGGAGCCCCGCCCAGGCAGTGGCAGCCACTCGCATGCCCTCTCCTTGCCTGCAAGTGGGCCGGGAAGCAGGCAGGGGAGGGGCCCAGCACACCTGGCCAGGGAAAGGCTTCCTGGCTCCTGGAGCAGGATCTATCTTTGTTTAAAAAGGGGGTGTGGGGCTCAGAGCTGCAAACAGAGGCAGCCCACTCGGCTGGGCTTACACACCCGCATGCAAATGCTGCCACCCTCCTGGGATCCTTATTTGCTTAGAGATTTCAGGGCTGGCATCAGCTGTTGTAACTGCTGCCTTGGAGGGTCACAGGGAGGTGGGATTCCGCAGGAACAGCCACAGGTGCCACCTCTGCTGCAAGCCCCGCCAGGCAGCCTAGCAAGCTGTGTTTACATGGAGGGAAACTGAGGCTCCTTGAGGTTACGTAGCATGTGCTGAGTGGTGGGCCAGTGTTTCACCTGGGGGCTGGGGAGATTGGTAGACCCAGGTCACAGTGCTGGCTCTGCTGATGCCTGAGGGGTGACCTCAGGCACATCCCATGCTTAGGGCCCCATGTGCAAAAGGACAGCAGGGGTCCTAGCCGTCCTCCCATCGTCTCCTTCTCCTTCTCCTCCTCTCCTCCTTCTATCCTTTCTCTCCACCTTCCCCCTCCTCCTTCTCCTCCTATCATTTCTCCCCACTCCCTCTCCTATCATGTCTCCCCCCCCTCCTCCTTCTCCACCTATCCTTTCTCCCCACTCTCCCTCCTCCTATCGTTTCTCCCCCCTCCTCCCCCACCCACTTCTCCCTCTCCTCTTCCTTCTCCTCCTGTCCTTTCTCCCCGCCCCTCCTCTTCCCCTCTCCCTCCCTCTCCCCCTTTCCTCCTGGGTGCTGGGCAGGGTCTGAGAACCTACCACTCATGCTCCCCGCCCTCCCCGCACAACTCCACTGGGGAGTCCCAAGCTCAGCTTGCTGTTCCAGATGCCCCCTTCCTCCTGTGGAAATCCCTCCAGGTGGACCCTCATCCTGGCTGCAGCTCTCCCCTATACCTATGCCCCTCTGTGCTTGGTACCTCCCAGGGAGCCCTATTCTTGGACCCGTGTTTTGCCTTGGAACAGTGGGAAGGCCCTGCAGGCCGGATTCTCTGTCAGGACCAGCAGAGCCTGGGCGGCGGGACCTTGGGGCTCCGGGCCTCAGGGCATCTGCATGAGAGGTCTCTGCTGTGGCCAAGCTCGGCCTGAAGGCATCTGAGATGGATCCCTGGACAAGGGCTGGACTGGGGAAGTGCTCCAGAAACCAGGAAAGGAGTCGGGAGGCAGGAGGGGAGGGAGGATGAGCGGGGCACCATCTCCCCAAGTCCTGTGGAGGGCGGCCTCTGCCTGCCATGGGCACTCTGCAGGGGAGGCAAGGCTCAGGGTCTCCTCACCTGGGTGCAACTGTGGGCTCTTACTCTGCTCAGTCACTGGCCGAGGACCCTCCCAGGAAGATGTGCCACCTCCCATGAGCTCCTGGCTCTCTGCTCTTGGTGACAAAATAGCTCTGGTGGCCTCAGGGCTGCCTACTCAAGAGCTTCAGGACCGGCTGCTGGAGGTGACCACACCCCAGTGGGAGCCCTCTGAGGGACGTGTGCATGCACAGCAGCTAACGGGGCTCGGCCCTGGGAGTATCTTTCCATTTGTACTTCACACCATTCTGTTTGGGTGGGTGGTTTTTCAAGCTGTGTTACTTTTGAAGGAAAGGAAGGAAGGGAGGGAGGCAGAAAAGCCGTGACAACCAGCACAGGGGGCTCGCCGGGTTCCAAGCAGTGGAAGAGCCCAGGCCCAGAATCTGCTGCACCATCTTTCTTTTTTTTTTTTTTTTTTTGAGGCGGAGTCTCGCTCTGTCGCCCGGACTGGAGTGCAGTGGCCAGATCTCAGCTCACTGCAAGCTCCGCCTCCCGGGTTTACGCCATTCTCCTGCCTCAGCCTCCCGAGTAGCTGGGACTACAGGCGCCCGCCATCTCGCCCGGCTAGTTTTGTATTTTGAGTAGAGACGGGGTTTCACCGTGTTAGCCAGGATGGTCTCGATCTCCTGACCTCGTGATCCGCCCGTCTCGGCCTCCCAAAGTGCTGGGATTACAGGCTTGAGCCACCGCGCCCGGCCTGCACCATCTTTCTTTGGCTGTAACTTTTCATACCAATTTTGGTAACATTTACGGACATATTTAGGGGTGTAGTTAGTGGAGGTGGAAGTAGTGGTGGTCAAGAGCCCGCACTCAAGTTCAGCGCTCCTTCTGAGGCTGGAGGCACGTGCAGGGCTCCCTCTGCGAGGACCCTGGCACTGCGCCTCAGCCACATGCGAGCCCTGCTGGATGGACAGTGGCTGGGTCGCAGGGGACGGACTCTTGGATGTCTGCACTGCCCGCTTTCTAACCTTCCTGTCTGCAGGTGCAGCCAGCACCTCAGCTGCCTGTGAACGGCGGCTCCACACAGGCCACTGGCTCTGGTATCTGAGTTGCCCACTCCGGCCCTTGGCTTGCGTTTCCGTTAGGATTCCCGTCTCCTTTATTTGATGTGTGGGAGTTCTAAATAGTAAGCCTTGCCAATTTTAAAGGCCACAAACACCTTCTCTTAATCTACTGTTGCCATTATTCATGCATTATTATTTTTGTTCTATGTAAAATTTTATGTAAACAACCCATCAAAATCTTGTCTTACAGTTGTGCTTGTGGAGTTTTTTTTGTTTGTTATTTTTTCAAGATAAGAGTCTTGCTGTGTTGGCCAGGCTGGAGTGCAATGGCACAATCTCGGCTCACTGCAACCTCCACCTCCTGGGTTCAAGCAATTCTCTTGCATCAGCCTTGAGTAGCTGGGATTACAGGCACCCGCCACCATGCCCAGCTAATTTTTTGTATTTTTAGTAGAGACAGGGTTTCACCATGTTGGCCAGGCTGGTCTCGAACTCCTGACCTTGTGATTCGCCCACCTTGGCCTCCCATAGTGCTGGGATTACAGGCGTGAGCGACGGCACCTGGCCTTGGGGAGTTTTAAGCTCTTCTCCACTGCTAGCTCACATACCCACCTTTCCACATTCTTTTTTCTTTTTTCGGGGATGTGAGACAGGGTCTCACTCTGTTGCCCAGGCTGGAGTGCTAGTGGCGAGATCTCAGCTCACTGCAAACTCTCCCTCCCAGGTTCAAGCGATTCTGCCACCTTAGCCTCCCGAGTAGCCAGGACTACAGGTGGCTGCCACCACGCCCGGCTAAGTTTTGTGTTTTCTTAAAGTAGAGACAGGTTTTCACCATGTTACCCAGGCTGGTCTTGAATTCCTGAGGTCAAGCCTTAACCTCCAAAAGTGCTACGATTACAGGCACGAGCCACCACGCCCAGCCTCCCATATTATTTTCTACTAATTTTCTATTTTACCACCACACAGGAATCACCAATTGCTCTGGAGCCCACCCTGCGTGTGATGCCAGGGAGGGGCAGTGTTCATTTTTCCCCATAGTACACTTTGCCAACACCATGAGGACACTGTCCACCCCCCCCAAACCCCGGGACACTTTTCCCAGTCCCTGAGTCCCCCGGGTCCCTGCTGAGGTTTTCCCAGTCCCCGAGTCTCCAAGTCCCCTGGGTCCCTGTCTTGGTGCTGTTAGGTCACGCCTCCCCCACACTCTTACTGTGGGTTTGCAGCACTCAGGATCTGGTAGGAAAGCGTCTCTCCCAGCTCTTTTTCAAAATGAATTGAACCACAATGTTGACTTTTTTCTTCCATATCAATTTTAGAATTTGTCGGGCGCGGTGGCTCACGCCTATAATCCCAGCTCTTAGGGAAGCAGAGATGGAAAGATAGCTTGAACCTAGGAGTTTGAGACTTGCCTGGGCAATACAGCAAGACCCTGGTCGCCAAAAAAAGAAAAAGAAAAAGCTGGGCGCAGTGGTTCATGCCTGTAATCCCAGCACTCTGGGAGGTAGAGGTGGGTGGATCACGAGGTCAAGGGATTGAGACCATCCTGGCCAACATGGTGAAACCCTGTCTCTACTAAAAATACAAAAATTAGCTGGGCATAGTGGCGCGTGCCTGTAGTCCCAGCTACTCCGGAGACTGAGGCAGGAGAATCGCTTGAGCCCAGGAGGCAGAGTTCACAGTGAGCATAGATCGCGCCACTGCACTCCAGCCTGGCGACAAAGCAAGACTCTGTCTCAGGAAAAAAAAAAAAAAAAGGAAAAAAAGTAAATTTTAGAATTTAATGTGTCTCAAAAAATCAAATGGCAGCTGGGCGTGGTGGCTCACCCCTGTAATTCCAGCATTTTGGGAGGCCGAGGGCGGATCACCTGAGGTCAAGAGTTTGGGACCAGCCTGGCCAACATGGCAAAACCCCATCTCTACTAAATATACAAAAATCAACCGGGTGTGGTGACAGGTGTCTGTAATCCCAGCTACTAGGGAGGGTGAGGCAGGAGGATCACTTGAACACAGGAGGTGGAGGTTGCAGTGAACTGAGATTGCGCCATTGCACTCCAGCCTGGGTGACAGAGTGAGACTCCTTTAAAAAAAAAAAAGGCATTTTGATTAGGATTGTGCTGGATTTAGCATACCTTTTCTCACCACTTTCACATTTTTTGTACGTTTGTAAAAACGTCTGTTAAAGAACAGATGGCTGGGTATTAATTTGGGGTCTTTTAAATTTTTTTATTTTTTTTGAGACAGGGTCTCCCTGTCACCCAGGCTGGAGTGGGTACAATCGTGGCTCACTACAGCCTCGACCACGTTGGACAGTATGGTTCTAGAGTCCTGGTTCCTCAAGTAGACAGTTCTAGAGTCTGGAGTCCTGGAGGCAGAAGGGATCTTGGTGACCACATGATGTGGCCCTCATTGTGTGGGAGGAGAAATCTGAGACCCTGGGAGGTGACGATGCCCTGGTAGCATTAAATCCAGACCTTGCGTGTCTGTCAATGTATATTTTATATTAAAAAAGCCAAAATAACAATGGGGTGAGAACAGGAGGCCACTACACAAGTGGCCAAGAGTTCAGATCCTTGGAGGCTGTCTTTGGAGAGCTCAGTGGGGCTCGCACCCTGGCAGCAGCACAGCACCGCTGGGACACGGACGCCCTCCCCACACCTGAGCTTTCACTCACAGGCAAGGGCTGTGGCGAGAACTGACAGGCACACGTGAAAGCAGTCAGCCTTGCCCGGCACTTTTTAAAGGAGAGCTCTAAGGAACACAAGCACACAGGGCTGAGTGAGCTTTTACCCATGTTTTTTTAACTTACCTAATTTTAAAAAAATTAGCATTGTCTGGTTTAAAAGACTAAAAAACCTCCGTTCTTGCAGGTCAGGACTGCCTGAACCCTGCACACCAGGACACCAGCTGGGCCAGCCCCTGAATGCCACTTGGACAGCACGTGAAGGCCTGTAAAGCACTCTCAGGCCCTGTGTTTCACACAACCCAGGTGGGGACTGTGACCGCCTTCTGAGAGGAGGAAACAGAAAGGGATTTCTAGTGAATGAACGCAACGTGTCTTATGTGCTCTCTGTGGCTACAATAACTGTCCACAATCACCCAGGAGGACCATGTGGCAAGGTTTAATTGCAATGGCATCTGAAAATGGCGCGTGGCATCGCGCGTCAGCTATCCTCAGTGCCTTTATTGCCATTGGGTTTTTGACTGTTGATATAGTGACGACCTCAGGAGCAACAGGTGGGTTAAAAAACCATGGCTGGGCAGTTCTTCCGAGGAGAGGGACCATAGGAGGAGCAAGGAGGACTCAGAACCTGACGAACGTGGCGTCAATCTGCCGCACGGAGGGGAGGGCGAGCATGACCTTTCGCCGGTACTGGGGGTCCTTCTGCAGGGGGTTCCGCTCCAGGTACACCGTCTCCAGGCTCCTGGCTCCCTTCAGCTCGTCGAGGTCGCTCCAGCTCTCCAGGAGATTGTCGTTCATCTGGGGACACACACAGGAGAAAAGCCTTTAGAACCAAACAGCCCAGCCCTCACAGCCCACAGCCCTCAGCTCTGGTGGAGGGCTACTAGCCACCCTCCTCCTTCCCACGCAGAAGATGGCGAGCAGGTGTGGGTCTTCCCTGGCACCTCATGGGACCTTCATGGCCTCTTGGTGCATCCTGGCCACCTTCAGCTACATCCCAAGTGCAAGTTACCTGTCCATACCCAACCCTGGACCAGTCACTATGACAGGGCCAAGTCCACATTCAGGTCAGCAGGGGAAAGACAAAGCAGTCCTGGCCCCCTGCCTGCTACACTCGTCCACAGGCAAATGTCAAAGCAAGGTGGGCTGCACTTCCTACAAACCAGTTCTCAGCCATCGTTCCCAAGGCTGCACTCTGCACTGTCACTGTGACACAGCAGACAGAGGCCACTCTACGTAAAACTCTCAGCTCTTCTGTGAGTTACCTCTATGGCTCTCTCCACAAGGAAGTCCCAGCTGCTGCTTTCACCCAATACCACGTGCAGGGACACAAATCGTGAGCAGGTGGGATTCAGAGGTCTGAGTTGCAGGCTCAGAGCAGGCTACACTTTACCGTCTTGGCCCTGCCATGCCCAGTTGGAGGGACCTGCCTTTGGCAGGAAGAGTTCTCTTGCATTTCTTTTTTTTTTTTTTTTTTTTTTTTGAGACAGAGTCCTGCTCTGTCGCCCAGGCTGGGGTGCAGTGGCGCCATCTCCACAACAAGGGGAGCCCGTCCAGCTTCAAGCTTTGTTGGTCTGACCCTCACTTTCAAGCACCCTGTGTGTAGAAATCACCTGTTCAGAGCTGCCTGGCCTCATGGCCTGCCAGGCAAACCACGGTGGCAAGAGCAGGGGCACTACTCCTGAAGAGGCAGCTGGACTTGTGAACCTACAACGGGCAGAGCCGGGGCACTCGTTATAGGGTGACAGACTTCGACTCCTTTTACAGAGAAGTTAGGATGGGAACTGTCCATGTGGAATGGAACGCAAGCAGGGGTGTTCTACTCTGGGGCCCACGTTGCCCTGCCCACAGCTGTGGTCCGACTGGGGGGCCCCTGCTCTGCACAGCTCCCCTTCTCTCCAGGGCCCTGTCTTGCACACTCTGGCTGCCAGAGATGCTGATCTCTGCTTCTTCCACTCAGAAGTACTGTGTTCTGCTTGGGAAGCATCCCAGGTAAGGAGTGGGGCGATCACGGGGCTTCCGCTGGAACTCCCTCCTCAGAGCCTGCAGGTGCGTGCTGCCTGCTGTCCACTGCCTGAATAGAGTTGTTTCCTATTTTTCTATCTGTCTGTGGCAGGGGGGCTAGTTTGGCACCAGGTCCACTGTCATAGCCAGGCTGTCTTTAGTACCTTACTGTGTGTTAGCGGCCTCCCAGAGAGGAATATAATGTGCATCTCACAGGTTCGCCTGTTTGAGGAACCCTATTTTCTTTTTTTTTGAGATGGAGTCTCGCTCTGTCACCAGGCTGGAGTGCAATGGGGCAATCTTGGCTCACTGCAACTTCCGCCTCCCAGGTTCAAGCGATTCTCCCACCTCAGCCTCCCGAGTAGCTAGGACTACAGGCACTCGCCATCATGCTCGGCTAATTTTTATATTTTTGTAGAGATGGGGTTTCACTATGTTGGCCAGCCTGGTCTTAAACTCCTGACCTCAGGTGATCCACCTGCCTCAGCCTCCCAAAGTGCTGGGATTACAGGCGTGAGCCACTGCGCCTGGCCTGAGGAGCCCTATCTTCACAGAACCTCTTGTGGGTCTAGTGTGTACCAGCTTTGAGAAACCAAGATTTCCAAATCCTAGAGCTTAGCCCTTCAAGAGGGACTGAAACCTGTTGGGAAGAGCCGCACCACCAGGGCTGGTGCCCTGCTGCCATCCGGACTAGTGCCTCCACGGGAAGTGACGTGAGGATACATTCTTAAATGCTATTGTTACTACACTCACACCACCCCCGCTGGTTGTGTGGCCAATGCAGAGCCTGCAACATTAGAATTACAGGGGAAGCCATCCACCTGTCAGGCCTGTGATTGGTCAGTAACTGGTCAAATAGAAAGAGCCCCTTAAAGCAGAGAGTCATGAAAATGATGCACATGCACGCCTTAAACCAAGCTTGTTCAACCCACGGCCTGCGGGCCATAAATGGCCCAGGACGACTTTGAATGAGGCCCAATGCAACCGTGTAAGCTTAAAAACATTTTGAGATTTTCTTGCGATTGTTTTCGCTTGTGTGTGTGTGTGTGTGGCTTTTTTTTTTTTTTTTTCCAGCTTATCAGTGACTGTTAGTGTATTTTATGTGTGGCCCAAGACAATTCTTCTTTTTTCCAATGTGGCCCAGGGAAGCCCAAAGATTGAACACCACTGCCTTAACCACTTTTACCTTAAAACACACAAAAAGGACATTCACTTAATAAAAGTAGCAATATTACACTGTTTGGAAGAAATAAGATTTTCTTGTAGCACAGTCTATTTAAAAAATGATTCAAAACATCCCTGGCAGCTGACTCAGGCTTTCAGCTCTGCTGTGGGAGGTCTTCAAGCTGTGTCGTCTCCTCTTCTTTCTCGGTATGTGATGTGTTTGTGTTTGTCACACACCAGATGCTTCTTGTCTCACACGTCACAGCACTTTCCAATGTCGTTATTAGTCCAGATTGGCGGCTCACCTTCATAAATTGCAGATTTTGTAATTTTCCATAGCACCGCCAATGTCAGAGCAGTTTCCTCCAGGACTTAGTAAACATAGGGAATTTTACTCACCGCCAATGGTGCATTGTAAATAATGTGTTTGATATTGGTAACTTTCAGAGATTCTTATCTTTGCATTTTTCCAAAATGGAACTAAAAATATTCACTTGTATGAGACTCTGTCTCCATAGACATTCCAGAGGCTCCTGAATCCCAGGATGGGGCAAAGATGTTATAGTCATAATGGAAAAAAGATAGCCTTATGTTTCTCTTGAGAAGTTCTGTACACTGGGGCTGTCAGGGAGCCTGGCTGGGGAGTGCGGGCACATATCTTTCCCCCAGAGGGACCATTTCAGTCTCTTCTAATCTTGAGTACCTCCCACGTCCTTCTCACACTTTTTTTTAAAAAACTAAAATTGACTTTTTGAAGAAGTGTCTTGTAAAGTATCCCTCATTGTCATTTAGCTTGTTCCTCTAGCTCTTATACTCCCCATGAACTCGAAGTTAGGTACAAATGCTTGGTCAGATCACAGTAAACATTTTTGGGAGGTATACTGCAGAGATGACCCACACTGAGGACACAGCACATCAGGTGGACACAGCACATCAGGTGGACACAGCACATCAGGTGGTCCCGCAGTTAGGGATCTAAGTTTTATCATGCAGATCAGCTGGTGACCCCAGATGACTCTGGGAACATGCTTTTCCTTTGCAAATAGCCAGTTCTCTGTGGCATGATCCTTGGGCATGTGTGCAAACATCCCTTCTTCAACATCCTTCCCAGTTATCCCAGCAGCTGCTGATCCCTCGCCCGAACCAACGGCTGGGATTCTGCTAGAGAACGTCTTCTTGGTTGACGTTTTTCTGGCAGACTCTCTTGGTTTTTGGAACCCAAACTTGCATTTTGTATTTATGGGGTTTTGTATGTGTGTATTTTGTATATACATACATAGGATACCTGTATTTCCCTTTACTACTTTTTGGCTGATATTATAGAAAATTTACATTAATTACCCTAAACTCAGTAACGTTTTAAACAAAAGATGGGTAGAATTCTTAAGATACATTTCATAAACAACCAGTAGAATGTAACAATCACTTACTTTCTGAAAATCTCCATGACAGTTTAACAAAGGAGATGTGTGACACAGGCACGGCCCATCGAGAGCCGTCTGTGGGGACGGTGACGCTGCCAGCTGTCACTCCCTCATAGCAAAAGTGCCTCCAAATCCAAAGTTGACAGTAGCTCGTTTCTTAGCTGATTTTATGCATGTGTCTATTTTCTCGTACACAGAATGTTAGGTAGGATTCTACTCACATTATGTATTTATCCAGTAACATATTTAAAAGTTTCAAAATGACAAAAGCAACATTACTGCTAACACAACTATTGAGTGAAGTTCACCGTTTCCTCAGAGTATTCCTCTCCTTAGACTCTCTCACAAAGGCCATCGACTCAGAGAACTGTTTGCAAAGTTACTTGAAAGCATTCTTTTCTTTGTGATCACAGCACCCATCTGGAATACTGTTAGGTTCTTATGTTTCAGTTCATTTTCAATTTTAAGTAAAAAAGTTTTAATGTGTAAAGCATTTACCTGGCTCAAAAGCCAAAATTCTATAAAAAGGTATATTCAGAGAAGTCTCATTCTTTCCCCATCCTGTCCACCTCACCATGTCTTCATGCCCCAAAGGAAACTCGTTACACTGGTTTATGTTTCTAGTGCTTCTCTGAAAAAATAAGGAAATACATATATGTTTTTATTAATATATTATGTTTATCTATCATTATCTGTATATAATTAATCTAGTGACTGACCGATCGATCGATGGCAGGCAGTATACTATGGACTGGGAATTTGTCCGTTCTGGCTTTTGTGAGCAGTAGTAACGCACGGTGAAGAGGAAGCCATGGAGACAGCTCCCAGCCCAGCTGTGCCTTCTTCCTGTGGAACCCGCCCTGGCCGAGCATGCTGGGCTTCCCCGCCTCTGTCTTTCCTCTGGAAACTCCGTGAGCCCTGCCTCTCCCTTAGGTGATCTGCTCACTCTCCCTTGACTTTCTCTTGAGCTCATTCCCTTCTTTCTGTCTCTGCTGCCACTGCCTCCATCCAGGTCTGCACGCCCTGTGGTGACAGCTCTGGAGGGCCCTGGTTCAGCTGGCCCTTTACGGGCTCCAGTCAGCTACGGGACTCAACATCCTGCACAGCCCTTTACCGTCTCAATTCAGCTTTCATTTGAAAACAAACGCAAAACACATCTGTCTTTTCCATTGTTCCTCCTGAGAAAAGTACTCACAGACAAAAATTGAGAAATATACAAAAGTATAGAGAATAAACGAAAAATCGTGCACAATCTCACCACACAAAGAAAACCCTGCGTAATATTTTGTTACATTTTCTTCCAGTCTTTTTTTTGCGAACATATATATCAAGAGGGTTGATACTGCACATTAAGTTCTTTTAGAACAGATTTTTAAAACTTTTTTTTTCAATTATAAAAGAAATATGCCAGGCACAATGGCTCACGCCTATAATCCCAGCACTTTGGGAGGCCGGGGCGGGCGGATCACAAGGTCAAGATAATATCAAGACCAGCCTGGCCAAGAAGGTGAAACCCTGCCTCTTAAATACAAAAGTTAGTTGGGTATGGTGGTGCATGCCTGTAGTCCTAGCTACTCAGGAGGCTGAGGAAAGAGAATTGCTTGAACCCGGGAGGCGGAGGTTACAGTGAGCCGTGATCACGCCACTACATTCCAGCCTGGCGACAGAGTGAGACTCCATCTCAAAAAAAAAAAAAAAAAAAAAAGAAAGACATGCTCGTTACAGAAAATTCAGAAGAACTATAGAGTATAAAAGCAAAAAGAAACCAACTACCCACAAGGGCTTCTTGTTTTGGCATATTTCCTCCTTCCAGTGTCTTTTCTTTTTTTATTTCATTTTTTTGAGACGGAGTCTTGCTCTGTCGCCCAGGCTGGAGTGCAGTGACAAGATCTTGGCTCACTGCAAGCTCCGCCTCCTGGGTTCACACCATCTTCTGCCTCAGCCTCCCGAGTAGCTGGGACTATAGGCACCCACCACCACGCCCGGCTAATACTTCTGTATTTTTAGTAGAGATGGGGTTTCACTGTGTTAGGATGGTCTTGATCTCCTGACCTTGTGATCCGCCTGCCTCAGCCTCACAAAGTGCTGGGATTACAGGTGTGAGCCACCGTGCCCGGCCTCCTTCCACCTCTTTTCTCTGGTGTCTACATGCATTGAATTTAAGAATAACTAGATCTCACCAAAAATATTTGGCATTTTTCTTTTTCACTAATTCTATATCATGAACATTTTCCCGTAATTAAATATCCTTTACAATCATGATTGCTTTTAAGATTTCATTTATGGTGGCATAATATGTCATCATAAGCTGGGCGCAGTGGCTCACGCCTGTAATCCCAGCACTTTGGGAGACTGAGGCAGGTCGATCACAAGGTCAGGAGTTTGAGACCTATCTGACCAATATGGTGAAATCCCGTCTCTACTAAAAATACAAAAATTAGCCGGGTGTGGTGGCAGGCACCTGTAGTCCCAGCTACTCAGGAGGCTGAGGTAGGAGAATCGCTTGAACCCGGGAGGCAGAGGTTGCAGTGACCTGAGATCGAGCCACTGCACTCCAGCCTGGGCAACAGTGAGACTCCGTCTCAACAACAACAACAACAACAAGTCATCATATGCCTATATTACAATTGAGTTATTCCCTAAGTTGCAGAAAAGACATAAAATATAAAACATACAATTTTAGGAGTCAATCAGGTAAATGTTTTTATAGGTTTTGGATTTATAACCCTCTCTATACTAACACCAAACACAGGAAACTGAGGAAAGACATCTATCTGCCAATGCAATAGTTATGATGACCTAAGTACCATAAAGAAAGCTGAAGATGGCCAGGCGCAGGGGCTCACGCCTGTAATCCCAACACTTTGGGAGGCCAATGTGGGCGGATCACGAGGTCAGGAGATCGAGATCATCCTGGCTAACACAGTGAAACCCCATCTCTACTAAAATACAAAATATTAGCCAGGCATGGTGGTGGGTGCCTGTAGTCCCAGCTACTTGGGAGGCTGAGGCAGGAGAATGGCGTGAACCCGGGAAGTGGAGCTTGCAGTGAGCTGAGATCACGCCACTGCACTCCAGCCTGGGCGAAAGAGTGAGACTCCGTGACAAAGTAAAGTATTTGCAACACAGATGACATACTAAGGTTTAGTATCATTCATCGATAGAATCTCCTGAAGTTAATAATAAAAGGGCAAATGCACTGGACTAAAGCTAGCAGAAAGTATCAAGAGTGAACAAAAGGAGAAAGTGGTTGAAAACAGAGGCACCAGGGTTAAACTCATCTGTAATTAAAGGAGTGCAACTGAAACCTAATGAAATGGCCATCACTAGACTGAGGGGAGGAGAAAGTGGGCCCAGGCCAGGCACACATGCTGGGAGGGAGGCACACAGCCTCTTCCCGAGCAGCCCCTGCCTGTGCCCCCCACTCCTTGCAGCTCACACCCAGACAGCCTTGGGTCAGGGGTGCCAAGCTGGCACAGGCTGCTTGTGCAAGGCACTGCCTACAGGAAAGCATTCTCTCAAGAGGGCCGAGGAAGCACAGTTGTGGCACAGAGCAGGCCTGCGATGTAATCCAAATGGCATCACTTGGCTTAAATGAGCGGGCAGCATCTGCCAACAGAGCATCTGAGAGGGTCCTGGGGATGCCCCTGTGCCAGCAGAGAAGTGGGTAGATGGGCTCCATGCCAGCATCAGACACCGTGAGGGTGGAAACTTTCCTGCCAAATGTTTCTCCTCCCCTGGCTACTGCCTTTGGTCACTGTGATGCTGCCTTTCCCCGGGTTACTCGGAAGAGGGTGGGGGCCCACACAGGGCAGTGCTCGTCTCGGCCCATCCTCTAGGCCCTGAATGCCAGCTTGAAACAAGTCCCATATGGCAGGGGCAAGATGCGCCACGTTGGTGAACTGTCTATTGCTATCCTCCACCGATTTTTCTATTAAATTGCTTTCTTTCACTTTAAAGAGCTTTTTGTATGTCGTAGAAAATAACCTTAACCTTTCAGGTGACCAATGGACTCTTTCATCATGCAAAACATATGCACTTTTTTATAAAATTAGATACATCTTTCTTTTTTCACTTCTGATTTTTAAATCTTGGTTAGGAAGCTCTCCATGATATCTTTTTTTTTTTGGTGAGATGGAGTCTCGCTCTGTCGCCCAGGCTGGTGTGCAGTGGCGCTATCTCTGCTCACTGCAAGCTCCGCCTCCCCAGGTTCACACCATTCTCCTGCCTCAGCCTCCTGAGTAGCTGGGACTACAGGTTCCCACCACCCCGCCTGGGTAATTTTTTTTTTTTTGTATTTTTTAGTAGAGATGGGGTCTGGCCGGGCGCGGTGGCTCAAGCCTGTAATCCCAGCACTTTGGGAGGCCGAGACGGGCGGATCACGAGGTC
>NW_016821943.1:734888-738381 GCF_001698545.2 Rhinopithecus bieti | reverse complement strand
TTTTAAGATGGAGTCTAGCTCTGTCGCCAGGCTGGAGTGCAGTGGCATGATCTCAGCTCACAGCAACCTCTGCCTCCCGGGTTCAAGCGATTCCCCTGCCTCAGCCTCCCAAGTGGTGACTACAGGCGTGTGCCACCACACCCAGCTAAATTTTTGTATTTTGGTAGAGACAGGGTTTCACCATGTTGGCTAGGATGGTCTCGATCTCCTCACCTTGTGATCCACCCACCTCGGCCTCCCAAAGTGCTGGGATTACAGGCATGAGCCACTGTGCCCAGCCTTATTTTCTTTTTTTGAGACAGAGTCTCACTCTGTCACCCATGCTGGAGTGCAGTGGTGCGATCTCAGCTCACTGCAACCTCCACCTCCCGGATTCAAGCAATTCTCCTGTCTCAGCTTCTTGAGTAGCTGGGACTACAGATGCATGCCACCACGCCTGGCTAATTTTTGTATTTTTAGTAGAGATGGGGTTTCACCATATTGGTCAGGTCAGTCTCGAACTCCTGACCTTAGGTGATCCACCTGCCTTGGCCTCCCAAAGTGCTGGGATTACAAATATGAGCCACTGTGCCCGGCTGCATGTGGTATTTTTAAGGCTCTAAACGCCCTACAGAAAACTTGTACAAAACACAGCCATCTCAGTAGTCATGAGAGTGCCTGCTGCCATCACAGGCTGGTTGCAACTGCATTCTATAAGAGTCTTTGATAACCTGACAGATAACACTGTATATCTCATTGTTTTAGTATATTTTAAAAATTAATGAGATATGGTCAGACATGGTGGTTCACGCCTGTATTCCTAACACTCTGGGAAGCCGAGGCAGGCGGATCATTTGAGGCCAGGAGTTTGAGACCAGCCTGGCCAACATGGCGAAACCCCCTCTCTACTAAAAATACAAAAATTAGCCAGGAGTGGTGGTGGCAGGCACCTGTAATCCAAACTACTTAGGAGGCTGAGGCAGGAGAATCGCTTGAACCCGGGAGGTGGGGGTCGCAGTGAGCCAGTGAGCTAAGATGGTGCCCTTGCACTCTAGCCTGGGTGACAGAGCAAAGCTCTGTCTCCAAAAAAAAAAAAAAAGAGATAGGAAATGCTTTACGTATTTATAAGCAACTGTTACTTCTTACTCTGTGAATACCCCTAGTTTTCAAGTGGTACCTCTGTGTGAACTGTTTTTAATAAGAATGTTAGCCCTGCATCTGACACATGCGGATAACATATTTTCCAATGTTATCTGTAGCTGGCCTCCACCCAGTTGGCCAGCCTTTTCTATGTTCCTTCTGCTCATTCAAATATGTTTTGGGCATTGGTTGGGCATGGTGGCTCACACCTGTAATCCCAGCACTTTGGGAGGCCCAGGAAGGAGGATTGCTTGAGCTCAGGAGTTTGAGACCAGCTTAGACACCACAGTGAGACCTTGTCTCTACAAAAAATTTAAAAATGGTCTGGACGTGGTAGCTCACTCCTGTAATCCCAGCACTTTGGGAGGCCGAGGTGGGCCGATTACCTGAGATCAGGAGTTTGAGACCAGCTTGGCCAACATGGTGAAACCCCGTCTCTGCTAAAAATATAAAAATTAGCCAGGCGTGGTGGCGTGCACCTGTAATCCCAGCTAGTCAGGAGGCTGAGGCAGGATAATCATTTGAACATGGGAAGCGGAGGTTGCTGTGAGATTGCGCCATTGCACTGCAGCCTGGGTGACAAGAGCAAAACTCCGTTTCAAAAAAAAAAAAAAAAACCCACAAATGTAGCCAGGTTTAATGGTGCACACCTGCAGTCCCAGCTACTCGGGAGGCTGAGGTGGGAGAATCACTTGAACTCAGGAGGTCAAGGCTTCAGTGAGCCATGATCATGTTACTGCATTCTAGCTTGGGTGACAGAATGAGACCCTGTCTCAAAAAAAGTGTATCAGGCACTGTTCCAGATGCTGGTGAGATAAAAGTGAACAAAACTATATTCATACAGCAGAATATTATTTGGCCTTAAAAAGAAAGGCAATTCTGACACAGGCTATAGAATGGATGAATCTTCAGGTCAATATGCTGAGTGAAGTAAGCCAGTCACAAAAGTAAATACTGCATGATTCCAGTGATATGAGGTTTATAATCAAATTTATAGAGACAGAAAGTAGAACAGTCATTGTCAAGGTCTGGGAAGGGGAAAATAGGGAGTTATTTTTTAATGGGTACAGAGTTTCAGTTTTATAAGATGAAAAGAGTCCTGGAGATGGATGGTGGTGATGGCTGTGCACCATTATGAACGTGCTGAATACCACTTACTGTGCACTTAAACATGGTTAAGTTGGTAAGTTTTATTTTATGCATGTTTTACCACAATAAAGAAATTGGGAGGGAAAACAAAGTAAACCAAACACAAATTTCCCTGCCCTTATGAGGTTTATATTCTACAGTGTGGGAGACAGACAAAAGTAAAATAAATAAGTAGGACTTCTGTTTCAAGCCATGATATAATAGCTGGTGCTGGGCTCCTGCCTTTGTCACAAGCTACTAGAAAATAGGATAGAATAGGCCGGGCACAGTGGCTCACGCCTGTAATCCCAGCACTTTGGGAGGCCGAGGCAGGCGGATCATGAGGTCAGGAGATCGAAACTGTCCTGGCTAACACGGTGAAACCCCCGTCTCTATTAAAATACACAAAAAATTAGCTGGGCATGGTGGCGGGTGCCTGTAGTCCCAGCTAGTCAGGAGACTGAGGCAGTGAACCTGGGAGGTGGAGCTTGCAGTGAGATAGCGCTATTGCACTCCAGCCTGGGGGACAGAGCGAGACTCCATCTCAAAAAAAAAGAAAAAGAAAAAGAAAATAGGAAAATAGGATAGAATATATGAAATAATTGTTTTTATACATTGGACAACAGGCAACACAGAACATTGATTCTTGAGAGACAGGAAACAAATGAGGTGGGCGGTGTGATCATCCTGGCCTTCTGCCTGGAGGAACTTTCAGGACCACAAGGAGGCGGAACCCAAGCAGAGCTTGGTGGCCACACAGAGTTGAGATGGTGATTGTAGTTTGGGGAGGCAAAGGGAGCTGGAATGTATAGATAGGAGTCAGCTATGTAGGGAAAAAGCCTCCAGAAATCCACATGGTATCCTCTTGGATCCTGGACCGAAGATGAAGCTGTGCTAGGCAGCGGGAAAAGCTAAAGGCTGGTGGAAGAACGACTAGGGAGCCCCGAGCTGCCGAATGCCCAGAGCTCACCCACAGCAGGTCCATGTTTGTGTTCCCACCAACCACAGTGGAGAGAACTTAAATACACAGGATTTTCACCAGAGATCCCAGGAGGGCCACAGCTTCAAAACAGCGCTAGATTAATCTTACGGGGTAGACTATTTAGATGTACTCTAATAAAGCTTAAAAACAAGCCTCAAGGCCGGGCGCGGTGGCTCAAGCCTGTAATCCCAGCACTTTGGGAGGCCGAGACGGGCGGATCACGAGGTCAGGAGATCGAGACCATCCTGGCTAACATGATGAAAC
>NW_016821943.1:725229-733464 GCF_001698545.2 Rhinopithecus bieti | reverse complement strand
TTTGAGACAGAGTGTTGCTCTGTTGCCCAGGCTGGACTACAGTGGCACGATCCTGGCTCCCGGCAACCTCTGCCTCCTGGATTCAAGTGATTCTCCTGTCTCAGCCTCCCCCGTAGCTGGGACTACAGGCATGTGCCACCACACCCAGCTAATTTTTGTATTTTTAGTTGAGACAGGGTTTCGTCATGTTAGTCAGGTTGGTCTCAAACTCCTGACCTAAGGTGATCCACCTGCCTCAGCCTTCCAAAGTGCTGGGATTATAGGCACGAGCCACCACGTCCGGCCCCATCTCTATTTTTAAAAATTATTTTTAAAAGAATAAAAATTTTATAAAGGAGAAAGAATGCAAACCAGAGGATGAAGGAACAAAGTATTTAATGTGCTTAAAAAGGAAAAAAAAAACCTGTCAAGCTAGAATTGCGTATCCATAATATTAAACTTCAAAAATGTAGGCAAATTAAATAGATTTTTCAAACAAATAAAAGCTGAACAATTGGTTTACTGCAGAATACACAATGACAAAAAAACAGAATTCTTCAGGTGGAAGGGAAATACCAAGTGGAAACTGAGACCCACACAAAAGAATCAACAATGCCAGAAATGGTAAAATAAGTGAATTTTCTTGTTTTTAAATTTCTTTTCTTTTTTTTTGAGATGGAGTTTCGCTTTTTTGCCCAGGCTGGAGTGCAGTGGCGCGATCTTGGCTCACTGCAATCTCCACTTCCTGGGTTCAAGTGATGGTCCTGCCTCAGCCTCTGAGTAGCTGGGACTACAGCATGTGCCACTGTGCCCAGCTAAGTTTTATATTTTTAGTCGAGACAGACCATGTTGGCCACGCTGGTCTCAAAGTCCTGATCTCAGGTGATCCACCCACCTCGGCCTCCCAAAGTGCTAGAATTACAGGCACGAGCCACTGTGCCTGGCCATTTTTAAATTTCTTTAAAAGATAAGGTATCATGGGGATCATAAGATACTTAAATGTAAAATATACAGATGGTGATAAATTAAAAATCCATTTTTAAATTCTAATCACTAAAACAACCCTCCCTCCAAACAATCAACAAGAAAACACTAGTACAGAGGTATAGCAAATAAGCCAATAATATAGTTAAAATAGACTGCCAAAATTAAAAAAAAAATCTCAATCCAAAAGTAGGCAGGAAAGAGTAAACAAAGAATAGATGAGACAAATAAAAAACAAATACTAAGATGATAGACTTAAACTCAACCATTACACAAAATGTAATTAAATGTAATTATATTAAATGTAAGCAGTCTAAACACACCACTTAAAGGCAGAGATTGTCAGACTGGACAAGAAAGCAAGACCTAGTTATATACTTTTTACAAAAAACACATTTTAATTATAAAGGCACAGGTTAAGAGTAAATGGATGGAGAAAGATTCCATGAGAGCGCTAATCATAAGACAGATGAAGTGGCTATGTTAATAACAGACAAGATATACTTACAGGACAAGGATAAAGAGGACAGCAATAAAGAAGAACATTTCACATGATAAATGGATCAATTCATCAAGAAATCCTCAATCCTAAATATGTATGCACCTGAAAACAGACTTTCAAAATACAAGAAACAAAAACTGATAGAACTGAAAGGAGAAATGGATCCACTGCCAATTATAATTGGAAGGTTTCAACATTCTCCTCTCAGTAATCGGAACAAGTAGGCAGAAAAATCAACAAACATAGTATTTGGGTTGTCAGAAACTTTAAGACTGGTTTTCCATTTCTGCCTTAGAGACTAATGATGTGCATCTCAAATGTGATATGAGCACGGAACTGAGTTTGAGAGTTCCTGGTTTGCAGCTTTCCTTCCTGGAATGCAATTCTTTACCTGTAAAAAGGGGTAATATGATCTTATTCACATGATTGCTGTGATAATTGGATCAGAATGGAGAGGTATGGACACTATAAAGCGCTGTGCAAATTCTGGCTATTTTTTCTTTTTTTTTTTTTTTTTTTACTATTTTTGGTGGTCTAAGGAACAGGATTCTTCTGTGTTACAGGGTCAGGCACTATCTGGTCCCTAGTGATTGATCACCAGCCTGCCCACCTCCCTGCCAGCTGTGGTGCCCGGGTTGGCCCCGCCTGTGGTCTCAGTACTGTGTGCCCCATGCTCTGTTCCTCGGCAGGGCATGCAGAAGGAACCAGAAGCTTCAGGAACATTGCTTCCGTATCAGTTCGTTTGCCAAATCTTCCCCCTAATTTTTTGCCAGGCGCCCTTTCCCTATTACTAGGTGCTCTGTCTCTGGGCTCCTTATTCCTGTTGTTTGCTTTCTTTGTGTGGTTCCCTGGCTTCTTTGCCAGCTCCTTATGCGCTGATCCAACCAGCCTCCCACCAGCCACACCTTCCTTCAAGGGTGGGCTGCACACAGACCCACCTGGACTCACTGAGGCTCCCCCTGGCCTGGGACATCTTTATCACCTGCCAAATTCTGGCTCGCATCTTCCCAGACATGCTCTGGTATCACATCACGACACTACTCAAGACCCAGGGCCACCAATAAGGGGCAAGGAACATTTGCAGCAGGCCACCTGTGTTCTAGGGAAACTTGGATGACCTTTTAAGATGGGGAAGGGAGAACGCACAGGGCATAAGCAGGGTCAGCAGCACAGCTAGAGGGGAGACAAGGAAGAATGATGCCTTACACTCCGCATGAATCCTGGATTAGACTGAATGTATCTGAGGACACTACTACATTCACAGCATCACAGGGTGACACCTGTGCCATAATCTCTGCAGAGGCCACATGCTAGGGGAAAGGCAATAAGCCTTAGGAGAATTCTCCAAGGGAATCCTAACACTGAAGACTTCAACTCGGGGATCATTTCCCAACCCCTTTAGAGGAAGTGCAAAAACTTATTATACTGTTTCTCTTCCTGCTAACACCACAACACTACTCCTGAAACCATACCTGTGACGAGACAAATACAAGGCAAATTCCAAGATGACTAACTGCAGAAACCCATCCAACATTTCCTTTTGTTGTGCTGGAATATAGCTGCAGGGAATGTGTCTGCCTCTCTGCTGAGGTTTGGAAACCATCTGGTCAAACGACAATTTTAGGTTCTACCCATACCTAGATCAAGGCTTCTCCAACCTCTGTGTGTACTGCAATCACCTTGAATCTTGTAAAGCAAAGATTTTGACCTATTTTGCATCTGGGCTATGGTGGGGCCCAGGATTTTGCATTTCTTACAAGCTATGTCAAGGCTGCTGATCTGTGGCTCATGCTCTGAGGAGCACAGACAACACCCAACACAAGTCTACAAAGGCACCCACCCCAAACCTCATGGCGGGACGGAGTCACTCAGCAGGAATGCTTACAGGAGATTCTCGTATTCACTCATACGACATTTTAATCAGTGAGACCAGTTTAGTCAAAGTGTCATCAACCCCAGCGTATACTAAACTTACCCAGAACTCTTGCAGCTCTGTTAGATGGCTGATATTTTCAATCTTTTTGATTCTATTTGATGCAATGTCCAACATCGTGAGTTTGTTCTAAAAGGAAATAAAATGTTTCCTGGATTACCTCTGATCAACAGTGATTTGCATGACCACATAGGCAGTGTCAAGTGACCTTAGGGCTGCAGATGCACTACTCTCTCTGCCGTCACAGGATAAGGGCATGCTATGGAGGGTGGCGAGACCTGCCTGCTTCCTGCAGCCTCTCTGGGACAGTGTTTCCATCAGAGCCTGCCCAGCTACCTCCTGATCGCTGGGATTTGAGACTGTGTCAGACTCCAAGCCCAGTGCTCCCAGATCCCTGTCCACTGAGGCCCCTAGTGAGACTGATGGTCCCAGGAAGAACCAAGTAACCCCCTGACGCTCTGAAGAAAGGCTGACAATTGTAGTTACATTTACTTAGTGCTCATCACAAGGAAATGTACAACCAAGTAATCTTCAAAACAAAGTTCCTCCCTTCATTTAGGGATGAGGAACTTGGGGCTCAGTGGGGCTAAGAATCTGCCTAGGTGCATAGTAGCAGTGGGAGATGCAGGACTCTCGGATCCCAAGCCTAAACTCTTGTCTCGGAAGAGGCTGCCAGGAGCATGAGTGCAGAGAAAGGACCCGTGCTGAGGACTGGGTGCTGAGGACTGGGTGCTGGGCCTGCTGAGCACCTGCTGCAGGGTGTGTGCCCCCACTGGGAGACAAGAGTGTGTTTTTAGGATCTTTTACTCTGAAAATGCACATCAGTTACTCACTTTCCAATATACATTATCTAAGCCTGGGTAATACTTTTGTTTTTCATCAAAAGGAAAATGTTTACAAGCTGTCCGAGAACCTCTGACGAAGTTCATTCCCTTCTCTGCCCTCACGCTCTGCTCCCTCCTAGTCCCTTCCTTGCTTTTCTACTGCATTTTTGGTATTCCAATTCCAAAGCCTTCCAAGTTTTAAGGGAAAGTTAAAAAATGTCTCAAAAGCAGACACTCCTCCCCCCATCTCCCCTGAAACGTACCCAGCCAGTAGCTTGCCCAATTCGAAAGCACTATGGCTGTGGCCTGGGAGCTTCTCTGGCTGTGTCACCCTTGCTGCCTTGGCACCCAGTGTCCCAGCTGGCACCAGCTGTGCACGTCAAGTCTGATGCCACTCTCCAGCAGGCTATGCGTGGCATGCTACCTAGGAGGTGCCTTCAAACCATCCCATCTTGGTGCCCTGGTCAGGTCTGCTCACAGAGTATCAGGCTCCACAGTGTGCGAGGGAGGAGCTCAGTTAGGCGGGTTCAGAGCAAAAGGACTGCAGGAAAATGTTGCAGAAGACGCGACTGTGGGCAATCCAACAAAACACTGCCTGGTGGTGGGGCTGGAACAGGCCTCTCTAGCACAGATAGCAGCTCTCCCCCACACTCTGCACTGTTCTGAAATGCTCATGGTCATCTGGTATGCAAGCCCAGAAACTGGCAAAATCAAAGTGGCCTGGAACACACGCAGGATTTGAGCCTCGTGAGGTCCAAGTACCAAGGCTCAGCACGAGGGGCAGAGTTGGTGGTGGGCTCCGGCTGTCAGAACCGGTCCCTCACCTCTGAGCTCAGGGATCCAGGTATGCACTCAACACTATTTTATGTTTTTCTAGGGGAGTTGGACAATGTTGTGAAAACTCATCCAAAGGAAACTAGTAAGAACTGCTTAAGAAATAGAAAAAAAGAATGGAACAGGGTGAGGAGAGCAGGCACACCAAAGGGCATGACACAACGCCACAGAAACTACACCTGTCAGGGACCACTGCAAACATATTCTAGACCAACGGGAGAGCCCCGAGCTGGAGGAGACACTGCAGAACAAGACAGGAGTCACGAGACCCTGGGGTGGGGGCATCATCTAAATTCCCATCTGGGACAAAACTACATTTGCTTTCCCACCATAAAAATAAATTCCAGATAAATTAAGAAACAAAACTTAGGAGAAAATATTTGTCTAATCTTTAGTTGAAAAAAATGGCAGAGGAAAGACTGTTACATTTGATCATGATGAAGATTACAATAACGTAATTACCTTTAATACAACAATTGTTTTTTTTTTTTTCTGTTGTTTCAAAGGCCCAAGAATAATCTGGTGTTTAACCAAGATCACAGTGTAGCACTTCCACTGGTCAAATTCTGAATTACACTTCTTTCCAGTTTTCCTGGGACTGGCTGCTTATTTGAACTGTGCTGCAGATTGTCTGTCTCCCGGTGGACGCTTGGTGGAGACTGCGGGGCCTCGGCTCGGGGAGGCCAGGGTGTAGGAGGGCACCAGGGTTCCCTTGAGCATGGGCTCCCTGCTGCGCATCCCGCCCAGCCCCAACCCCAGCCCCTGCCACACAGTCCTCAGCGCCATTCTACTGCAGGCATGTCTCTAAACCACACAGGTGAACACTTGGTTTGCATGCTAGTTTTATAAACTTTTAATTTCAGTGCAAAGTCAAAGGAAGGTGACTAAACTTTCCACAGGCAAATTTGAATTTTTCCAAAATTTTATTCAGGTGTTGGTGAAATTTACTGACGCCAACCAGGCCCTGGGGTTGAGGCACAAAGGCCTAATGAGATTGAAACACTATGTTTACAGACCAATCTCGTTATATTTGATGGCAATTTAACAAAACAGAAAAAAACAAGTAAAATTGAATGAGAAAAAGTCTTTTATTTGTCTTGAACACTGCACTGGGGCAGAGTAGGGTGAGCTGGAGGCAGCTGAGGAGGGTGGGGGCTCTGTGAGCACACTTCCACTCAGTATGTGAGGCTGTCCTGCACCTGAGTGAGAAGGGCCGGGGAGGGTGGGAGGAGCATGGACAGGTGTAGACAGCAGGCAGTGCGGAATGGGGGAGGAGGAAGCTGTTCATACTGTAAGAGGAGGAGAGGGCTGGGATTGAGAGGTGGTCCTGTGCTCTCTGTGGGCTGGAAAGTGGGGGCTGGGACTGAGAGGTGGTCCTGTGCTCTCTGTGGGCTGGAAAGTAGGGGCTGAGGCCAGTGGGGCGATGGGCAGAAGGTCAGTGGCCTAGAGGAGTGCCAGTCACCCTCGTACAGAGCCCTTCATGAGCAGGTTGGGTTTGTTGTTTTCAAATCCTGCAAAATGCCTACAGTGACGGTGGGTGTGCAGTGGATGCTGCCCCACTGAGGGAGCCTATGGAAGCCTGTGCTGAAATTCCACATAAAGCGTCAGCCCTTCAAGGCACACTCAGGGCAGAGGGCCGACAGGCACACACAGCTCCTGCACTTTTCAGTGTGAGGAGGGGTCCCCTAGTTTTTAGGATGGGAAGGTCTTTCCGATAAACCTCCAGAGGCAGGGCATCTTCCTGACACTGGCCCAAGAGGCCAGTGTGTGCTGGCTGGCCAGGTGCCTGCCCACCTGGTGCCCACCGCCCACACAGCCCCAGACAGACAGTGGGTGTCTTACATTGTTCTCCAGGCCCTCAATGACCTCGATGCCATTGTGGCTAAGGTACAGCTCCCGCAGGTTCACCAGGTTCTGCAGACCCTCGATCTTGGTCAGCCGGTTGCTCTGCAAGAGGGAGAGCACACAGCTGTCAGAACAATACAGAGGGTACAAAATGAAACGGCTTTTAGGAAATAAGGTTTTGTGTTATCTTGAAGAATTCTAAGAATAGAGCATTTCACTTAAAACATGCTAGAATGGGGCCGGGCGTGGTGGCTCATGCCTGTAATTCCAGCACTTTGGGAGGCCAAGGTGGGCGGTATCACGAGGTCAGGTGATCGAGACCATCCTGGCTAACATGGTGAAATCCTGTCTCTACTAAAAATACAAAAAATTAGCCAGGTGTGCTGGCGGGTGCCTATAGTCCCAGCTACTCGGGAGGCTGAGGCAGGAGAATGGTGTGAACCCGGGAGGTGGAGCTTGCAGTGAGCCAAGATCGCACCACTGCACTCCAGCCTGGGAGACAGAGTGAGACTCCATCTCAAAAAAACAAAACAAAACAAAACAAAACAAACATGCTAGAATGGGACTCATGTAGAGAGAAAAAGAGGATCAAAATTTTGAGCCTGCTGTACTGAGCTAAAATTCATGCATGGGAATTACATGTTTTTTATATAAAGAATTCATTGTTAGGCCAGGTGCAGTGGCTCTCACCCATAATCCCAGCACTTTGGAAGGCCAAGGCAGGAGGATCACCTGAGGTCAGGAGTTTGAGACCAGCCTGGCCAACATGGTGAAATCAGTTTCTACTAAAAATACAAAAAATTAGCTAGGCGTGGTAGTGCACACCTGTAATCCCAGCTCCTTGGGAGGCTGAGGCAGGAGAATCACTTGAACCCAGGAGGCTGAGGTTGCAGTGAGCTGAGACTGCACCACTGCACTCCAGCCTGGGCAACAAGAGCAAAACTCCACTTAAATTTAAAAAAAAAAAAAGAAACAACAAACAAACAAAAAATGAACTCATTGTTAAAAGATACACTTGGTGAAGGTTTACCTGATTTAATAATTATTTTTTTTTTTTGAGACGGAATCTCGCTCTGTCGCCCAGGCTGGAGTGCAGTGGCCGGATCTCGACTCACTGCAAGCTCTGCCTCGCGGGCCATTCTCCTGCCTCAGCCTCCCGAATAGCTGGGACTACAGGCGCCCGCCACCTCGCCTGGCTAGTTTTTTGTATTTTTTAGTAGAGACGGGGTTTCACCGTGTTAGCCAGGATGGTCTCGATCTCCTGACCTCGTGATCCGCCCATCTCGGCCTCCCAAAGTGCTGGGATTACAGGCTCGAGCCACCGCACCCGGCCT